>NC_054701.1:89686771-89956771 GCF_016097555.1 Gigantopelta aegis
TCAGCCTAGTGTCCACTCTGTACAGCTAAATCTACTACCCGCCTCGATGGATACAGCTCTACCAGTGACTAACCTAGTGACCTTTGTACTTTATCAGTTACAAACATATTGTAAAGAACTATATACGGTGATATGTTTTATATGCGTGTTTTAGCACCTTGAAGTATGGAAATACACACCAGTTCTTTGCTTCCCTTTCGTAAAGTTTGTTTTATTTAACGACGCCACTAGAGCACACTGATTTTTGATCTTATCATCGGCTATTCGATGTCAATAGATGTATAATGTACACGTTGCTTGGTGTAGGGAGTATTACAAGACACCCACTTGCATCAAGTAGGCTTCTGTTATAGAATGGCAGCAACAGGTCTTTTATATGCATTTCCCATACAGACAGGACGATCTTTAATATGCTAGTGGTGGAGCACTGATTAGAATCACAGACGTGGAATCAATTCGTACAACACTATTAATATACTGGATGACTCACTAGAATAATATGTCTTACGTGTTCAATTCGTCAGTCTTTCAGCATAAAAGTGTGGGGTGTTTAGGGAATGGCGGCAATGACGATTGCATTGTTTGACGGTAGAGTTTCTGTTACCATCGAAATTTGGTCAGCCAACCCAAGGGAAATCAGCAGCGTCTATAAATTTAATTCTTAGCACGATGACCAGCGGATTGATCGGCCACAATGATACTAATGGCTGCAGTGTTCGGGGCAGGCCTAATTAAGAGGTAGAACTTATCGATGACCCACAAGTTCTAGGATTCATCCTGGAACCCATTGTTTTGCTGTTGTATGGACGAGTCATAGCGTTTCTGACTAATATGTCTATTTTCAGATTTGTTAGTAGAGTTGTGCTTACGAGTTAGGTGGGAAAATCGGGGTTTATATTGTATATACGTAATCAATGTAAGCAGCACCCCTACCACCATCACCACCATTGTAAACATCATAACCATCATGACATATCATTAACAGCAACATGAACATCGCCAATAAAACAAACATCAACACTAGTCCCTCTACCAACACCACCATCACAATTACCATGAACATTAACAGTATTACATCATCATCATCATCATCACCACTATAAAGATCTCTTCGACCACCATCATCATAATCATCATCATCGCCACCACCGCCATCATCATCATCGTCAACAACAACAACAATAACAGTAACAGCAACGCTGCCTTCGTCGTCATCTAAACTTGTCTTAGCATGGATATCAATGTTTTACCTTTGTTTATCGTCATCGTCTTTGTACTATCACCGATGACCATAGTACATGAAAAGAAAAACATTTTTAAAAAAGAAAAAAAACCCACTTTTATGAAATAAAAATAATCTTGACACAACGGGCATAGTACCAATACCATGTTATATTGCGAAAATATGTTTAAACAGATCTGCAATGACTTTAAATAAAAAGCGCATTTGTAAGGTTCCTTTCCTATTGCAAGAGATAAAACCCCACGTGGTATATCTTAATTCATAGATATATTTTCTCTGATTACAAATTACCGAGCAAGGATCCCTTTTGTGATCTACGCTTGGGGTAATTGCAGCGTAACGCCGTAAACAGGTGTACTTTGATATTTCCGAATTAACTTCATTTTAATTCAATGTGTGTTTAAAATGTCACGTTATCCGGAATGGAATACCCTGCATATCGTCTTAAATGGACCGCGACAGACATACCGGAAATAAATAAATATAAAGTGCGCCGAAATGCCAAACGCTGGGCTGCGGCGGAATGATTTCCAGTTGTCCGTGGCGAGATAGGACCCCCAGACGCTGCACTCTTTCATATGGTTAGATCATTACGCCATCTTGATCAAAGAAATAAACCTGTCGGTTACACGCAAGCACCATCTAAATGAGCAGAATAAATGGAGTGAATATTTGCCTGGTGTAATATAAGGTTGTAAGAATGTTTCATCGGTGTTTGTGTAAAGAGCAGGGCGAGGAGAAGGTCATGTCTCAGCACTGAGTGACAGATATAAACATCGTCTTCTTCACACGATCTCCTCAACAAGGAGCTAGGGACGATACACATTCAAACATGGCGGTCTACACTGGACATGACTTCTTCTGGTTTTGCTCCTTTATATGCATTTGTCTTCAGCGAATACATACATATATATATATGGGGGAGGGTGGTGGTGGTGCTATGGAATTTTGAATGGAGCAGTTAATATGCCAGAGAAAAGGTGCGCAATTTTGATTGAGGAATTTGGGAGCAATTTTGAACGGTCGGTCAAAAGGAAAATGGCAGAGCTAATATAGGTTTTGACATTAGTGAATCAAGAGTAGCTCGTTAATTAGACCCCTATGATGCTGTGGTGTCTCCCTAGGTTGCCCATAGGGCCCTTAAAAAGGGCCTGAACTCTTCTGGTTGTGGCATGACAACCCAAAACACTTGCGTTCCTCTGAATGCATATACAGGTCTGAATTCAACTAAGAAACGCTTGACAATATCTAGTTTTGTCACAGGTGTGAAAGTCCACCAATGGTACCGTGACAAACTTTCTTTTCTTTTGTTAGTGGTTACGACTGCAGACTGGCAGCCAGCCAGTCGTATCAAGCTTGATTCCATGGCAGTCATCCTCACCCTGTCGCAGACGCAACCACAAACTAAGCAAACACCCAGTCTTTCACGATAAATCTTGGTTTATTTTCCTTTAAAATACGCGGCGAAACGCGGCGCTTCTAAGATAAGATAAGATAAAATTTATTGCATTTAAACATTCCACATGGAAACAGAGTGCACAAAATAACATTAGAAAGTTGCAATATCAACAAACAATTAATGACTATATTTTTACATACATATATACACATACATGTATGTCACTACTACAGTCTATTCATTATATTGGAAAACCAACTTGCAAATAACACCTATGTTGGCTGGGTCCTGATTTTTCATAATAAAAATAATGATACCAAAATAAACACACCCAGACCAAGATACTTGTAATTTCCACCGATACATTTGGATCCTTATAATATGGCACAAAGCAAGCATGACTGCAAATCGATTCATTAATAATAGTCGTTTTTAGAATGCCAACAATTAAATGCAATGAGCAACTTGTGCACATGTATATGTATGCAGATATCAATTTGCAGTGGGACGAACCCCCCACTGAAGCAAATGGTCCGCTTTCAGAACTAAAACATACAGGTTTATACATATGGAGTTTCTTGTGGTGCAAAAACAAAATAGAAAAAGGGTCCACTTGGTTCATATTCGAAACCCCAGGTCCAGATCACGCTACGCCCCTATAGGATCCACATACGTTTATATAGTAGCTTTGTTCTTGTTTTGATGTTGGGATAGGAGTAGGGGGGAGGTGTTTATTTCAGTGCGTTATTAAAAGTTTCAGGAACATTTCAGATAAAAGTTGTTACCCCTAGCACTGGGGTTTTCCCGTAAAGTCTGGACTCACACTTATTTAAAGTCAAGACTCAAAACTACCAAAGTCTCCAGACTATCTGTTTTGGCAAGACTTTACCGAAGCTTTGGGTCTAAACTTTAGTGCTTTACAAAATCAATGTCTGATGTATGATGTATCGCGGAATAGATCCCCATTGAGATATATCATATTTCAACCACTGCTTCATGCTTGGTATGTGCTATCACGAAGAACATGCCAATGTCCTCGCTGGTCCATGATGCATATAAAAGGCCTATGTTACTAATGGAAAAGAGTAGCCTATTTGACCGCAACGAATACATTAGGTGGACCTGTTCTCTGTTTGGGTTTCCCCCGTCCCAGAAAGCACCTCACCACTGGCATATCAAAAGACCGTGGAATGTTATGTTTTGACCTGTTTGTGGGAAAGTGCATATAAAAAAGATCCCTTGCTCCTAATAGACAAATGTAGCGGGGTTTTTTCTGAACACTACATGTCAGAATTATCCAACTTTTTTGACATCCATTAGCCGATGATTAATAAGCCAATGTGCTCTAGTGGTGTCATTAAACAAAGCGAACTTTAATTTTAGCAATGAGGTTTTGTTTTCACTCTCTCCTTATTTCAGACTAGTATTTGTCATACAAAGATAGAAAGACATAGTTTTGTTTCAGAACACAAAGGTCTACATTGTTTTCGAAAATACTTACATTGCTTGCACGTTCAGGTGAATGCACACTGATGGGCGCTCGCCTTATATTAAATTACAGATCGCACTGAACAGGAGGCAAGCACTCACTAGCGCTCACCCTCCTGAACATGCTTTATGTTACACTAGCCAGGTCTAGAGACGGCTAGCACACCCTAAATCAAAAGGACTCTCCTGGGAGTGTGTAATAACACAGTTTAGAAAGTAGCCGCACACTGAACCAATCTCGTCTTTAAGTGGATTGTTAGGGTGAAACATTGACTTCATTAAGTATTTACGTGCACTGTTTTGTATGGCCGTCTGGATAGAACAGTGTAAACATTGGGTTTCAAGTGGTTCCAACTGTGATAGAAACACACTCGTCCGACGTCGCCCAACACGATGGCATACGATTCCCTTTATACATTGATACACAGTTACTGAACGACAAACAACACGCGAATAGAGATAAATACCTATAGTAAAAATTATCATATTTGTAATTAATTAAACTTAAAACTCTCTTCTTTTAATTAATTAATTACTTAAAATACATATAGTATTTTCTTTTGGTTAATTAAAATAGAAACGTCTTTTAATTAATTAATTAAATAGATTTTTTTCCTTTTAATTTAATTAAAACCTTCTTTTAATTAATTAATTCAACTAAAAACTTATCCTTTAATTGTATGTTAGTTTGAAATCACAAAATCGCTAAATATCGGTGTTCTTCAGTCAATGTCACCGCCTAAAATGTTTACATTATATTATTTCCCACCTCGCCTTTATTTAATGTTGTAAAATAAAACATTTCCTTATTTAATGTTGTTTTGTACATTATAAAAGTGCTACAAAAGTATGTTAGTCTTTTGAAAATATAGCTTGAAAATACAAAAATAAAGTAAAGATATGTTTGTTGGTTGGTTTGTTTATTTGTCAATCAGAACTACACCTAGCATAAAAGAACCTCAGATGCAGTATAAATAAATAAATAAATAAATAAATAAATAATTACAATTTCACGGTAATATACTAAAACTAAACTAAAAGGGCACTTTTTATTCTTTTCAGTGCGATGTGTTAGCAACTACGCCCTTTCCCCCGCTAGATACCGCCCTGTCAACTCACTGTTTACGTTGTTATCAGGCGTTAAACATTATATAATGTAATCAAAGGGTTTAAAGAAGAAACCTGTCATCAGGTGTTAAACATGAGATAATTTAATCAAAGAAACCTATTGGTACCATATAAGCGTTCCCAGCGTAATAGGAGTCTTCATATACACTCCCCTACAGACAGAACACCACATACCAATGCATGTGACATACCAGTCATATAGCAATGATTGAAATGGGTAATAATCCAATATGTCCACCAAGAGAAGATCGATCATCGAGCGAGGTTTCTAGCCATCGAACTTCGCAAAGTGCTTTGCCTGAATGAATGGTGACCACTCATTTGGCTTTCTAAGCACTAGTTTGACACCATGGGTTTGGCTATCTGAGATACCAAAAATACATCATGTGATTGGCTATCTGAGATACCAGAAATACATCATGTGATTGACTATCTAAGATACCAGAAATACATCATGTGATTGACTATCTGAGATACCAGAAATACATCATGTGATTGGCTATCTGAGATACCAGAAAGACATCATGCGATTGGCTATCTGAGATACCAGAAAGACATCATGTGATTGGCTATCTGAGATACCAGAAAGACATCATGCGATTGGTTATCTTAGATACCAGAAATACATCATGTGATTAGCTAACTGAGATACCAGAAAGATATCATGCGATTGGCTATCTGAGATACCAGAAAGACATCATGGGTTTGGCAATCTGAGATACCAGAAAGACACCATGGGTTTGGCTAACTGAGATACCAGAAATACATCATATGATTTGCTATCTCTGATACTAGTTTGACACTGGTACTGAATGAATTGTTTCTGGTCTCCCCGCGTTAGCCATTGCACTGGTTTGAACATTTGAGGTACCAGTTTGACATGGTGATGAATCAGTTGTTACTATTATTCTCATGGTAGCAGCTACAACAGTTCACATGCCCGAGAAACTAGTCTGTCATTGATATATGTTTTATTGCGAAATCCACTATATGAGTTTAGCTGTGTTAAGACAGTTCCACATGGGTAATGCATGGACTGTTATAAGTATCCTAACGAAACCCACTATAGGAGTTTATGAGAGATACCAGTTTGACATGTAATGCATGGGCCGTTACTAGTATCCTGGCGAAAACCACAACAGGAGTTTATCTATGACAGATACCAGTTTGACATGTAATACATGAGCCGTTACTAGTATCCTGGCGAAAACCACAACAGGAGTTTATGTATGACAAATACCAGTTTGACATGGTAATGCACGGGCCGTTACTAGTATCCTGGCGAAAACCACAACAGGAGTTTATGTATGACAGATACCACTTTGACATGGTAATGCACGGGCCGTTACTAGTATCCTGGCGAAAACCACAACAGGAGTTTATCTATGACAGATACCAGTTTGACATGGTAGTACACGAGCCGTTACCAGTATCCTGGCGGAAACCACAACAGGAGTTCATCTATGACAGATACCAGTTTGACATGGTAGTGCATGGGCCGTTACTAGTATCCTGGCGAAAACCACAACAGGAGTTCATCTATGACAGATACCAGTTTTACATGGTAGTGCATGGGCCGTTACTAGTATCCTGGCGAAAACCACAACAGGAGTTTATCTATGACAGATACCAGTTTGACATGGTAGTGCATGGGTCGTTACTAGTATCCTGGCGAAAACCACAACAGGAGTTTATCTATGACGGATACCAGTTTGACATGGTAGTGCATGGGTCGTTACTAGTATCCTGGCGAAAACCACAACAGGAGTTTATCTATGACAGATACCAGTTTGACATGGTAATGCATGGGCCGTTACTAGTATCCTGGCGAAAACCACAACAGGAGTTCATCTATGACAGATGCCAGTTTGACATGGTAGTGCACGGACCGTTACTAGTATCCTGGCGAAAACCACAACAGGAGTTTATCTATGACAAATACCGGTTTGACATGGTAGTGCATGGACCGTTACTAGTATCCTGGCGAAAACCACAACAGGAGTTTATCTATGACAGATACCAGTTTGACATGGTAGTGCATGGACTGTTACGAACATCCTGACGGAAACAACTACATGTACATGGGCTTAGCAGATACTCTTACAAGTATCCTCAGGGAAATTCACTACCCAGGTTCAGCTATGTGTGATACCAGCTTGAGTAATCGCTTGCAGTTAGATAAGCCGTCAAGCTGTAACCGTAACCACCGGAGTCAGAGATAGGAGCCGAGAGGGTTAACCCTTAACTCCCGGCGGTTTCTAGAGGTGAGAGAGTCCCGCACCCGGCTTAACGAGACAATGCAGTCACTGTCACTGACCAGACCCACGAGGTGCTGGTAACACGGCGCTAACACTAAGTACGTATTGTGTGTACAGACACTCGTTAAATAGCAATCACGGGGTTTACCTCTGAATTTCAATACACCTGGGAACGATTGCTTCATACTACAAATCAAGGTAAACAATCGCACGCATGATTACTTTCTTGGGGAGGTTTCTTCGTTTATGATGCAGCACCAAGAATCTGTCCAACCAGGATATATTATCCATGCCCCCCACCCCCATCAAACACCTCCCTAAAATATCGTATATAGCAGACCAGATAATTTTAATCTGAATACAGTAGGACACCTCACATACCGGACAGTTAGTAAACTGACAGACTTAGCACCTCATTTTCCGGACAGTTAGTAAACAGACAGACGAGTCGGACACCTTAGATACCGGACAGTTAGTAAGCTGACAGTTAAGCCGGACACCTCATAAATACCGGGCAGTTAATAAGCTGACAGTTCAGCGCCGCACACCTCAAATACCGGGCAGTTAGTAAGCTGACAGTTCAGCGCCGCACACCTCATATACCGGGCAGTTAGTAAGCTGACAGTTCAGCGCCACACACCTCATATACCGGGCAGTTAGTAAGCTGACAGTTCAGCGCCACGCACCTCATATACCGGGCAGTTAGTAAGCTGACAGTTCAGCGCCGCACACCTCAATTACCGGGCAGTTAGTAAGCTGAGAGACGAGTGAGACACCTCATATACTGGACAGTTAGAAAGCTGACAGCTCAGCCGGACATCTCACTTACTGGACAGTTAGTAAACTAACACTAACACATACTGGACAGTTAGTAAACTAACATTTACACCTCACATACCCGACAGTTAGAAAGCTGACAGCTCAGCCGGGCACCACATATACTGGACAGTTAGTAAACTAACACTTAGACCTCATATATCGGACAGTTAGAACGCTGACAGCTCAGCCGGGCACCATATATACTGGACTGTTGTCAAACTGACAGACGGACCAGCCACGCGAGATAACAGTTAATCAGCTAACGCATCACACATCGGATAGACTAGTAGGACATTTAATTGTCTGAAAATTAAAAAAACCCGGCATATACCGGACAGACAATGCGAACACCTGACATACCGGACAGTTAGCCAGCTGATGACCTAGCGCCCCTTGGTAGCACGGCAGTGTTAACGTTGGTTTGCGTTCCCCATGATAATCGGGCCGAGATAGAGCGGCCCTGCGAGTCTAATTGACACGACGCGAGCGGGATGCGCTCTTCAACACTCTTCACAAGAACAGCAACCAAAACGAGTTTCTCCGCAGGTCCGCCAACTAGCAACGTGTCTTCCGTTAAAATGCGCTAAACCACCCGAGTGGTTAAACGAACGAGAGTCGACAGCGGCCTAATGAGATGGGAAAAGGCACAATATTTATCTATAGAAAAAGTCAACAAGTTTGGCTGTCTAATTACGCCTGCCCAAACAGTAGCCCCATGGCTGACCCCGCGACCACCATTGTCAACAGAAGTGGAACAATAAAATCTCAAGGATTCGCAAGGAACGTCTCGATGTGTTTAGTTCTTGTTTTACAATACGACATACAAGCCGCACACAGGTAGAAAGGAAAACACGTGCTTCGAACTGCCGACCATAGCTTCGCAGTTCTAATTTCCATTGTGCAGATACGTGACAACAAACTGAAATTTTTCGGCTGAGAAGACCATAAAGATATTAATCTTTATCAGTGGAAGCCTTTACGGCAGACATTCCTCATTGCGACGATTCACCGGGCTTTTAGGCCCTTTTCTACTGGAAGAAAGGGCCTTTTCACGCAGCGAAAATCGTGAAAGGCATAAAAGGTCTCTTTGGTCTGCGGGAATAAATGGACAGAGAAATACTGTCGTGAGAGCAAAGCACCAACCTGCCCTTCAACCGAGGAATGGTGTTGACAGAGGTCTCTTCTCAACGCACACCTTTCTTACCAGGAGTCTTTTAAAAATCTTCTCCGTGGAATTAAATTTACTGGCTAGCCTTTTTTCTCTCTCTCCTTTAACACCAATCGTTTTGGTTTGTTGTTTTTTTAAACTTCCACACTGCTCGGCCTGTTGTGTCCTGGGGGCGGCGACGTTCACTTTTTCACTATTGGTTTCTGATTCATTCGGTGTTTATCGCTCGCTCAAGTACCATTGTAACTTTCTGACTTTACAGATCAATCCCACTACCGGCGGAACACGTACCGTTGGGATTTACCCCAGATATAAGTGAGAGTGCAGGGGCGTTGTAGACAAACAAGTACCATTACGTTTTGGTGGTGGCGGCGATGGCTGTCTGTCGGCTGCTTCTCTTCTGGCAGACGACACTGAAGTGGAAGCGCGCGGTTAGCGTGGTTCAGCTGGAGGATTGACGTCCACGCTTCACGGTGACAGAAAGTTCAGCCAGTGAATCACTCACTAGTCCTCGCAGCCAAACGCCACGTAGAATGCACCGCTGTCAGTTCGCATCGGATTTACCTTTCGTGTTGGCACCGCTGGTGTGCTGCTCCCACCTTGACCCGCACCGGCAGTGGACATTCTCTGACCCTCACTTCCTGGATGACCACTGTCCAGTGTCATTGCTGTAGTAATTCGCTGCTGGACAGTCCCTTGTCCACTAGTCATGCTTTGGAAGATTGTTTTATTGTTTAGCACATTTACTGGAATGGTTCACAGTCGTTCTAGAGCCAGGAGTCATCTTTCACTTTGGATAGACCAAGACCAGGTCGCTACTCTAATTGGTAAGTGTCACCATTGTTAATTAATCTTAACATCAATTTGCTAGCATACTTGATAAATTAATTTCATTATTGGAAAAGAGATAAAAGAAATGATTTGCTGGCATATAAAATAAGTGTTTTTATTTTAAATCGATACTAACACGTAGATAATCAAATTTGGTAACATATTTGATAAACTAGTTTAATATTAAACTACAAATAAACATTAATTTTTTAGTGTATAATATTAAAACATAACTAAAATACATTTTCTAGAATATATGGTACCCTATTTATGTGACTGTTTTTTCTTATTGATATATAGACCAAAACAAAATTCTTACTTCGTTAACTCAACCTTTTCCAAAATAAATATTTCAGTATTACATTTTGTCTCCACTATATATAACGTTCATATATTATAAATTAATTGCATGTGTATCTACAACAATAAAATAAACCATATTAAATTAATAAAATAAAAATGGTAATTAAAATTAAACTGATTCTATATGGAAGAAACATAAGGAAACATAGACATGTCTTGTACCTACTTCTTGTGAGAGTTTTGTACCAGAAATTAAACTGTACTCGATTGAACTAATTTGGTTTCTCTGATTCTGATTATTCAAAATAGCAGTTTTAAAAAATATATTAATAAACTACTTTATTTAAAAAAACAAAACAAAAAACAATCCCCCAGCTCCAAAAATAAAAAAACCCTCACCCACCCAACACACAAAATAGTAACTATATCAGTATACGTAGGAACTAAAAATGTGGAAAAGAAGATTCCTGAAAAAGATGGATATTATATAGATAACAGAGAATTGTAATTCTCCGATGAAGATCATATTCCGCAGCAACTTTAGGTACAAATTCTGACTAAAGCGATTTGTTTCACTTTTTTCATTTTTGAATTTTCGTACTGCGTATAAACAGATATGGATATACTTTCAATGATGAAACAGGTTTGTGATAGCTCTATGTATATGTATATTTATATTTATATTGAATGATATAATTTAAAACAATTTTTGGTGATAATTTTCAATGACGACTGAGTGGCGGTAAATAAAGCACGTAACTCGGGAGGGTTAACGAGTTAATGTGAACACGCTGTGGCTACATGGGTTTTGCTTTTCCACTAATAGCAAGAAACGTTTTTACATACATTCCTACAGATAGGATAGTACGTGCCATGACCTTTAATAAACCACTGATGGAGCACTGGACAGTAGTTGTAATGGAGTTTTTTTTAAATACCATGGTGTAAACAGAACGACTGATCGAGCCACATTTCAATGACGCCAAAAAGACGAAATTATTTCGCCTCTTGTAACTGTTCCGTCAGCAATTTGCTTTGTTTGAAATATCATCGTTACGTCACATTGATTAATTAATCATAGGCTATTGGATGTCAAACATTTAGTAAATCTGACTCGTAGTGTTCAGATATCATTTTGGGATCCTTTATATGCATTTTCCCACAGACAGGACAGCACATGCCACATCCTTTGATACGCCAGTGTTTACATGATATATAACACACAGTCAGTACTGGGCAGTCTAAAGCAGAGTAGACCTACTGGAGGGAAAAAATCCGTCTCCTGTTTTAAGAACACTCACTGACTCACTGACAGGCAAATACAAGAACATTTTCTTTAACAGGCAAATACAAGAACATTCTCTTTAACAGGCAAATACAAGAACATTCTCTTTAACAAACAAATACAAGAACATTCTCTTTAACAGGCAAATACAAGAACATTCTCTTTAACAGGCAAATACAAGAACATTCTCTTTAACGAACAAATACAAGAACATTCTCTTTAACAGGCAAATACAAGAACATTCTCTTTAACAGGCAAATACAAGAACATTCTCTTTAACAGGCAAATACAAGAACATTCTCTTTAACAAACAAATACAAGAACATTCTCTTTAACAGGCAAATACAAGAACATTCTCTTTAACAAACAAATACAAGAACATTCTCTTTAACAAACAAATACAAGAACATTCTCTTTAACAGGCAAATACAAGAACATTCTCTTTAACAGGCAAATACAAGAACATTCTCTTTAACAGGCAAATACAAGAACATTCTCTTTAACAGGCAAATACAAGAACATTCTCTTTAACAAACAAATACAAGAACATTCTCATAAACAGACATATAAAAGAACATTTTTATTAACAGAAACGAATTTTGTGATTAAAGCAATCACAAAATTCGTTTCTGTTAATAAAAATCGGCATATATGTTTCTTCACGCTCGTCCACCAATGCTTAACTAGATCTAGCTGCAACATTATCGAGGAAAATACAGATAGTAGTTGTATGTTGAGATGGGCTGGCGATTTTTTTTTCAAATCTCGGCGATATTTGTTAGGGGTCTTTTTTTTAAACTCATAGTGGTGATACATATAATAGTAATGTGTAATTATTTTATAACGAAAGACGAAAGTGGCATGATATAGGCCTACTAGTAAACGGAAATCCAGTCTGCCCCATTAGCAAACAATTTCGTCGTTTTTCTTCTTCTTTTGTGTTTTGTGTTTTGTTTTGTTTGGCATCATACAAGTTTATAATGGGTCTTAAGTCCCACTCCTCCGACTGAATCAGTTGGTTCAGTTTAAACGGCCCGTGAAGATCAATTATTGTCCATTAACACTGACACGGTATCCGGATACGTTGCCCCGCTCTGACGGAACGTGTAATTGGCGAGCGCTGGCCACGCGACGTTCCACATGTGTCGTGAATTACTCGCCGAGTCGAAACGAAAACATCAAACTGACTCGGGGCCGTCCGCACATTGTAGCGTACAGGTGTCCATGGCGGGAACTGACGGCCACTTGTCATAACTAGTCTATCAATGACCCAGCTTTCAGGGCTGCCTGGCAGGAAACTGCTGGGGAGGCACAAATGAGAGCCTGCAGGTCAAATGAATGGAGGTATTGGACTTTGTTAAACTGTGGGCCCACTGGGCTATTTCTCGTTCTAGCTATTGCACCACGACTGGTATATCAAAGACCATGGTATATGCTGTCCTGTCAGTGGGATGGTGCATACAGAAGATTCCTTGCTACTAATTTTTTAAAATGTAGCGGGTTTCTTCTCTAAAACTATATGTCAAAATTACCAAATGAATGACATCCAATAGCCGTAGATTAATAAATTGATGTGCTCTAGTGGCGTCGTTAAACAAAACAAACAAATTTTAACTTTGTTTTAAACTGTAATGAGATTTGATGATTGTGATATGAACACAACTGTGTTATTTAATGACATATTTGAAGCGGCTGGATTTCAATTTTAATATTTTATAAAACATGTTTAGATATGTTTCCAGCTATGACATTCGATTCTCTTGTGCAGGTGATGAACTGTAACACATCAGTAGCGTATCCGCCGGATCATATCTCGTCTTGTCCATTGCTTTACAGCTAACTTATCAAGCTGTAACCCCCTACCCCCCCCCCCCCCCCACACACACACACACATACACACAGCGCTCTTACTTTGAGACAGTATAAAATTCGTTTTACTGTTTAGTTTTACAGTTTTTTGTCAGGGCATTGTTAATCATTTACGTCTGATGTTGCTGTGCTTTGACGTCACACCCAACCATACCAAAAGCTTCAATTCATTATAATTATTACAGAGATCACTTCAAACAAAACCCTTGATTGAATCATTCGTAGCCACGATTAACACATTTTTTTAATTCATAAAACAACACTGATACGCGAAAACAAATTGATGTCTATAATGCATGACATTGGAATTTAAAATAAAAACTAATTACTAATTGTTGTGACATTTTTATAAACATATTTATTTATAACTCAAACCATCGGACCACACTGGAGATGGTTTTAGTTACCTGTAGTCACTTTTAGAATATATTACATGTATGTTGAAAAACTATAGTCACTTTTAGAATATATTACATGTATGTTGAAAAACTATAGTCACTTTTATAATATATATTATTACATGGGTTTTATTTGACAACGTATAGCTACTTTTATAATATATTATATGTATCTTGAAAAAAAGTGTAGTCGCATTGTAGAAAGTATTACATGCATCTTGAAAATGTATTGAAACTATTGTACTTCTGGCAAAATGCAATTCGCGAACTAATGTTTTGTAGTCAGTCTGAATAAACATGTCCATGGAACTAGTTTAGCTATTGGCAGATGAGTGTGATATTTGACTTGTGTATTTGTCTTGCTCTAGTGTTAAGTAATATTTTATACACAAATCAATAATACACCTATCGTAGCACTATCGATTTTGAAAAAAGTACAATTCTGGCAGTGGCGTAGGAAGGTGCCAAAAAGTGTGGGGGGGGGGGGGGGAGGTCACACTTTTATACTTACACACATTTACACTATTATAAAGCAAATATAAAGCAAAATATCTGAAAAGTGGGGGCACATGCCCCCCTTGCCCCCACCCCCGCTTCCTACGCCAGTGCATCGGCTTCTTCTACATTAACTTAGTGAAATAAAATATTGTTTGTGTAACAAACTGGGAAAGGCTATATCTGGTTTTATAGTTCAGACTGTACACACATAAAGACTGACACAGTTATGACTTATAAACATTTACCGAGAA
Organism: Gigantopelta aegis; assembly: GCF_016097555.1. Classification (NCBI taxonomy): domain Eukaryota; kingdom Metazoa; phylum Mollusca; class Gastropoda; order Neomphalida; family Peltospiridae; genus Gigantopelta; species Gigantopelta aegis. The sequence goes on from NC_054701.1 coordinate 89,701,710, forward strand.
TAGACCGAGCATGTTTGTAGTGGCAGTAAACGTGGACTGAGTACCAGTCCCACGGCGAGGGAGTCCTTCACTTACTTCAGCTATCTCTGAATGCCAGGCCGTAAATTCCACGCGGACGATTCACAAATCTCACCATAAAACCAAACATACAATTCACAAATATTTCCATTCAATAGTCCGTATTTTAGGAGAGTATCTCCTTTTTTTCTATCACTCTCTTTTTCAACAAAGCATGGCGAATACTTCGTTTATTTCCCCACTTTAAATTCCATTAGTGAGTACTCGAGATGTGGATTTTTTCTTCTTTTTCAACGTGCAGTAATTGAAAAATCTATGGTATAATTAGTAGCTGACTTTTAACACTTGCGTGTAGAAAATTCATTCACATTTGATGGCGTTTGGCTTGTGGATTTTTCTATTGATCTATATTTAAATTTGACTTTAACTTCTTCTTTTTTCAATATGAGGCATTATTTTAACGAGAAGAACTTTAACTCGGTGCTATAGTGTCTGTGTTTTTTAAATGTATTTGATTGCAGGATTGATTCTCTTTTCTTAATAATATTTCCCGTTCCAAACAGGTCTGTATAAATAGTATATCATATGCACCATCCTTTTCATGAGGATGTACATTTAAATATTGGGCCGAATTTACGAAGTGTTTAAGCATTATAGATGTATGTCGTTTCACGCGTGTAAGACATAAACAGGTGTTTAAGCATTATAGATGTATGTCGTTTCACGCGTGTAAGACATAAACAGGCGTGGTAAATTCGGCCTATTATGTTTGGCTGATAATCTGAAATAATAGTAATAAGTAATTCCTATATAACTCAGGGGCGAGACGTAGCCCAGTGGTAAAGTGCTCGCTTGATGCGCGTTCGGTTTATGATGGATCCTCGTCGGTGGCCCAAATGGGCTATTTCTTGTTCCAGCCAGTGCTCCACAACTGGTGTAACAAAGGCCGTGGTATGTGTTATCCTGTCTGTGGGATAGTGCATATGAAAGATTTCTTGCTGTTAATCAAAAAGAGTAGCCCGTGAAGTGGCGACAGCGGGTTTCCTCTCTCTATATCTGTGTGGTCCTTAACCATATGTCTGACGCCATATAACCGTCAATAAACTGTGTTGAGTGCGTCGTTGAATAAAACATTTCCTTCCTTCCTCTATACCTGTGAAATTTAAAGATAGAAATTTCTTAAAAACCTAATAATTTAATTTGTTTAGTTTGTTTTAAATCAACTATCATAAAGGACACATGTTTAAAAAAGTTCAGTTTTGTTATGGCAACGTTTTCTATTAGTTAGTAAGTCTTAGATAAGTATTTTATTATATATTTAGTCTGTCATTAATTTTGTGCTCCAAATTTGACTGTTTCAAATAACTAGTAATTTTATTGAATGCACTTTATATTTATGTATATATTGTAAGATAATGATTTCAGGGCCCCAACCCTGACATTATCAATATATAAATATCTGGGGCAATAAATATATTTTTTAGATATGAATAATCGCAAAACCAGGATCACGTTTCTTTTTCTAAAATAAGGATAAAAGATACTAAATAAAGTATTTTGATCATTGCATGATGTTCAACACCAATTTTTCGTACGATATGTTGCGAAATGGTGACCAGCTCTATTGGTGTATTTACTGGGAGGGGTAGTGATGTTTGGCTATATGTATACTACACGTGTGATTAATGGAAGGTGCGGGTTTGTGCGGGTTTGTGATGTTATAACGGGTACTAATGTGTGTTTAAGAGGATTGGCGGGTATATATATATATATATATATATATATATATATATATATATATATATATATATATATATATATATATAATGAATCATCATATAATGACTGTTCTTCAAACTACACGTACTCCCACCGGTCTCGGCGGAGTAATGGTTTATAGCTGGTAGTACCTGTACTGAGTTCGCACCCCAGTATCGGCTCTCACCAAGAACGAGTTTAACGACTGAATGGGTTGTTATACTTTAGATCTATTGCATTAGATCAGTTGCGAATTTTGAATGGAATATTTTATCCGCCGACATGCTCAAAATACAATACAGTATTAGACAATGTTATATAAAACCAGGTTGCGAATTCCAGATTTTGGATTTAGGATTCCAGCGGAATTCTAAAAAAAGCCAAAAACTGTTCACATAGATTTAAAATTTATTTATTTATTTTCATAATAAGTTAGCAATGTGCTTTATAATATGAGAAAATTACCCCAGTAGTCAAGTGGTTAAGCTATCGATTTGGTACATTTCAATGGTGGGATGGGGGGGGGGGGGGGGGGGGAGTACAGCTAGTACTTATTTAAATAATGCCTTATTTAGACCAGTAGAACTAATTTTAATCAGATTGCTAACAACACTGCGTAGTGTCCAATGTCCAGGTAACATAAATATTGACCAATCACACTTCGCCTTTTATAACGTTATTTGGGAGCATACAAATTCTAAAAATATCGGGCGAGTCTATGTTAGTGGCAGCAGTACAGCGAACCATACCAATACGTACGGGATGGGTTATCAGTCTTCAATTTTACATTACAAATTATTTATTTATTTATTAAAAAACCCCCAACTAAATCAGTCTTCAGTTTTACATTACAAATTATTTATTTTATAAAATAAAACATGTTTTAAGGCAATCTCAATTCACACGAAACATGTATACCCTCAGGATAATTCGGAATGTTTTCAAATTATTTTCAAATCACTGGCATGATTCTGCAAGTAAGGTTTTGATTGGTGGACATGAGCTGCAACTGGCTGCTGTTAGATCCACATGTAATAATGGAGCTAATTTTAATTAGATTGTACACCGACGTATTTCTCACCAGCCACCAACCATTACCCTTCTTCCTATAATGGACCTGTCTGTAGACAACCTAGATTGATGAATTGTGCTCGAACTTCGTTGGATACAAACACAAAGATGAACTCATCGACTTGGTTGCATTCTTGTCTGCATAACAGAATATTATTCATCTGTTTTATTTGCAAATTTCAACCGCTGTGTGTATTTCGACAGTTCGTCACATCGTACTGCATGACCTTTCCCCGAGGTGTCAGTGTGACAATGAAATACAATTAGACTTCCCCAATTTTCCGCTAAATGCCACTGATGGCAGTTTAATAGTTTTGCTGCTAATGTTATAAACGAGTTACGAGGGACAGCGAATAAAATACGTTTACGTGCATTTAACTATACTCTTACATCATACCGTGCATTGCTAAAAGTCTGGTTGTGTAACACACTATTATTTTAAAGATGCAGTCTTTATTATTTAATCATTTACAATAGATCAGTCACATTAATGTTTTTACTGTAACACACTATTTTTCGATATATTTTGGTCTTAAATGTTAAGTTACGTTGCAAAAATGTAATATTATTCGTGTTTCCATTTTGTGTGTCTTGTATGTTGTTATGAAAGCAGCTGACGAGAACTATTGCTACGGGTGACACGCGAGTTTGTTAAAACAGTAGTTGTATTTGTATTTGTTTTAATAAATGATGTTAAGCGATATTATAACTTTAAAACATGAAGTAAATTTGGAAGAGTTATTATGAACATTTATTTCGTGCACACAGTAACATTATTGATTTTTAATCAATATCGGACTTCACTGTAATAAAATATTACTTTCTAAGAGATGACTTTTTAATTTTAATTTTCTTACATAAATTAAAAAAGAATAATTTTTTTAAATCGGATATCAATTTTACAGTAGTAACAAAATGCATTATTCTGATGTGGAACATTCCAACGAAAACATGACGGTTTAGGATTGCCATGTTAATGTGTTTTTATAAATTGCAATTTAAAAGCACAATAGAAGGATATATACTAATATGTATCAATGGAATATATCACTCGATTATCGTTCTCTCGTCTCATCGACTCTTAAAACATCGCTTATCGTCGCTCCAATATTTTCTTCCTTTAAAGAATGCGCAGAGATAAATACTATTCCAAATTCTTTCAGTTCAATTCAATTATTTTATACTAGTAACATCGTTTTAAAGAACCACATGCACCCCTTCAAGATAGTATTTGATCTGTTACTAATATCATAACGAATAAATAATTCAGATCGTAGAAACTCAGCTTCAAAATTATTGTAAGCACAGTTTATAAGGTTTGTACCCGTCATAAGTTTGTTCGTTTTGTTTTTAACGAAACCACCAGAGCACGTTCAACTTTAGATTGGGTCTGTGTGATGGGGTTCAGCCAGCCATTTTTTACTAAACCTTTTGCAAAAATTTTTGACTGGTTCCCGAACTTGTAATTCGGTTTACTATGAAGCGTAAAAACCAGTCTAGTGAGCGCATATCACCAAATGGCTGGCTAAACTTACCCCGGGTTTAAATAACATTTTATTTAGTTAATGGTGGGTATACAAAACCGCAACGTGGTTCCACCCACCACATCCCACCCTCCGTGTAATCAAATCTTGGACAGACCTAACATGCCCTAAGTATGACGTCTTTCGTCTTCATATACGTGAATAACTAATAAATGTAATAACCTCGTGTAATAAATGTGTTATTAAACTCCACACCGCGTATTAACATCTCAGCAGGATATATCGGTGAAATACTGGGATGCGCATTAGACCCACACACACTTAATAACACCGAGTGAATTTAATGAAAGGCTTCTTGTGATATTTTAGCGTAAAGTGCAATCACTACTTGCATGTTTATGATAAACAGAATTTAAAAATTTCCTTCAGTAATTTAATACGCAGCTTTCACGGCAGAAGTTCAGCCCATATAAAATTGTTTAACTTGCTCAATAAATATCCGATATGATAACCACTCTTGTAAATTTATGTGTGTGTGTATGTTTACCTTAGTACATCACCCCAGACTATCTACACTGTAGATATTAATAAAACGACTGGAATATGTATTTATAAATGATTTATTGCTAAAACATTAGATATCTCATTTCAAAATAACGAGAACACGGTTTGTTTTAGAATGTTGCAGAGTTTACTTCTTTTAATATTTATTTGTTCACAATGTTGCAGTGTTGACTTTATTTATTGATTTATTATTTATGTATTTATTTATTGGTTTATTGGTTTATTTATTTATTTATTGGTTTATTGGTTTATTATTTATTTATTTATTTATTTATTGGTTTATTATTTATTTATTTATTTATTTATTTTATTATTCCTGTTTCAGTTTATTTTTTATATTAAAACTGTTTCTGAACTGCTCCCGTAATCAAATCTATTTATCAAACAATCACGTGACGAGTCTGATCATTATTTTGAGTGTTTTACATCATTTTATTTTAAGCGTAGGCTACATACTTGGTTCAGTGCTTTCGTGGTTTCGACACAGGAAGATATCTGTTTTTCACACGTTAACTGTGACATTAAAATACACGTGTGGTACTTTTTGTCGAACATTATTTCATGTTATTGTGTGAATGTTGTCGTTAATTTCTGGGACAGTCCTTAGTTAAAAGCTGTAGACCAAATTTTCGACAACCAGTTTTTTTCTTAAAGGCAGATGTTTAAGCATTGTAAATAATATTTATTATGTGCAGTTACATGAATGTAAGACAAAAACAGGCTTTGTAAATTCGTTCTAGAGAAGATGATGTTAAAAAGAGTGCATTTTATAACTCTTTATTAAAAAAAACAAAAACAAAAAAACAAACAAACCCAAGTCTCTCAAATTATGTGATTATTTTTACGACGCGTGTCCTGTGAACTAAATGAGAATTGGAGTAAGTTTTAAACTTTGTTGTGGAGACTGTGTTTTGCACAGGCATATGGTGAAAGTGTTTCTCGTCTTATCGCTATAGAGAAGTTTACACGCTCCCCACATTCCTCGAGTGCACGCGAGCCGCAAAAGACAAGAATCGAGAAGTTTATTGTACAAGCACGGGTCACGTGTTTGACGGTTCAGCGCGCCGTTACGCTCAATTTGCGCTGATTTAATTTCTTATCTGTGTACTAATGTTCAGAAGACGTGATTGAAACCTGACGCTGCCGTCAGAAAGGTGCCTAGTTTTTGTTGTGGATATTATCATCATCGTCGCAAATACCCACGATCATCACTTACCTTTAGGAAAAGAACGTAAGCCGAAGGTACAAAGCCATTTTTTACTTACACACAAAACAAACTTGGTCCACAATTATCATATTTCTTTTAACAAGCAAGCACTCTACCACTGAACTATTATCTTCGCCAATGTATTCTGACAGATATTTATTACGAAGAAGTCAAAGCGTAACAAATAAGATTTTGGTGATAAAGCCAAAACCACATGGAACCAGATTCGTTTACATATAACGAAATAATGTATCTATATTTTTAATTATCATGCAACCATGCTTCCTGTGACCTGATAACCCTACATGATAATTCGAAGTGTTATGTCACTGCCTGATAACACCTTCGTTGCTAACATGATAACCTTGGAGTTGCTAGGTGTTATTAGGTCACTAGAAAATGAGTTGCGCGCATGACGGATGTTTGCTCAATTTTCAGGTTGGTCGTTTCCCCATTTCTCAAACATCTATTTACAGCAATAATTGTTGAACCGCATAAATAAATATAGCATTTACTCTTCCCGTAACATCAAATTACCTCTTATTTTTCAATTCTCCATTATTCGCTTCCATTCGAAAAAGGCAACGTTTTGAATTAAATTTTTGAAACAAAAACCCAGTAGCTTCCTTCAAAGAATGTTTACATTGTGACAGCGTCTGACGTCACAGTGGCTGTCAGCCAGTGATGTACTGTAGATCTTCTGGTCACACATAAACGTTTATTTTCAGACAAAAAAGGTAAAAAAATTGTAATGTTGTGACACAACAGACTTTGAAATATAATCAAAGTATTTTATTTAAAATTTGGAAACACAAAACATTTTGGCTGGCTATGCCATTCCCAAGATGCTTTCGGGCACCTTCTAATATCCGACTTCCGGTAGTATGTTCTACACGATAATACTAATAGTTTCTATACCACTTTTGTCTGAAACATATTACAAACATATAACTTAAAAGGGGTTGCATGGTAAAAAAAAAAAGAAGGTTACTACGTTTGCTGAAGCTCGCCTGTTACACCGTTATCTAAACCTCGCCAAATAACCACGATATCAAAACGTAGTAGCTTGATATTCTATATTTATTATTTATTATGAACAAACTGTATGGGTCAGCTGGTTTGAAACTATATATATTCTATTAAATAAATCAAGTCATTTAAAAATAAACTTGCAAAAGCAACGGTTTCCAGTGATGGTAATTATAAAAAAGATGAAACGTGGATGAAAGAGACAATTTGTGTCAAATATTCAAATATGGACTATATTTATCTTAAATGTGTTCAACATTCAAGAATAATCAGACATTATTTATGTAAAATAGGTGTCCAACATTCACCATTCTAAGAATAATCAGACATTATTTTTGCAAAATAGGTGTCCAACATTCACCATTCTAAGAATAATCAGACATTATTTTTGCAAAATAGGTGTCCAACATTCACCATTCTAAGAATAATCAGACATTATTTATGTAAAATAGGTGTCCAACATTCACCATTCTAAGAATAACCAGACATTATTTATGTAAAATAGGTGTCCAACATTCACCATTCGAAGAATAATCAGACTATTTATATAAAATTAGATGTTCTATTAAAATTCAAACTTTATTTCAATATGTAAATTAGGTGTCCAACATTCACTGTTCGAAGAATAATCAGACTTTATAAAAATATATTCAACAGACTCAGAAGACATAAACATAAAACGTGTACAGTTATACCCACCTCGCTCCATTTTTAGAACCACCCTTATCGAGATATCATGACAATGTGTTGGCTAAACACATTGGTAATTTCATGTTGCTAGAAAAACCCAAGTAGGATGAAGTTTTATTCAACATAAACAAAATCTCTGAAACAAAACAAGATCTACTTGAACTGTGGTAATCAAGCACATTATTTTGGGGGACATTGTGACGTAAGGGACGTCTGGACCTTGTTTTACAACAATGTATCCATGGTTTGATAACACTGATATGGATACAAAATAAATATAATTCTGTATTGGTGGCAGAATTTAACTGTTTTTAAAATAGAAGCAAAAAGGAAAGAAAATAACGGATGATGAGAACAGCTTGACAGAAATACAGACAGAAGGACTAAGAGACACACGGATGCAGGTCCCACGCGGCGAACGTGGTTACATACAAAACACACCTACAACAGAACAAACACGACTGGAAACGTAAAGTCAGAAAAAAATCCAAAATGGCTGCGGAAGAAAGCCACCTGACGTAAAGAACGGTTCTGCCCAATGTCAAGTGGTAACACCGACTTTGTTTTGAAAACAAAGAACTTTCTTGTTATGAATGGATTGCTTTTACCGATTATTGCCAGTTTCTGCAATTTGTTTCCCTCTTCAAAGATGTCGGGTTACAGGCCACGGTGTCCTGGACCTCAGTTTCCCGCCATTGTTAGCGGTCTGCCTCACAAAACTGTCTGCGGCTTGTGTATGCGAGAGTCAAGACATTTACAGACAAGGTTAAAGATAGGTTCACCACTAGAGCACATTGGTTTGTTAATCATCGGCAACTGGATGTCAAACATTTAGTAATTGTTGTCACGTAGTCTTAGAGAAAACTCGCGACATGTTCCATTATTAGCATGGATCTTTTATATGTATTTCCCCTCACAGACAGGACAGCACATGCCACTAGTATATACTAGTCTTAGGCCATTAGTTGGGTACCGGCCTCGGCGGTGTAGTGGTTAAGCCTACAGTCTGGCTGTGAGGTACCGGGTTCGCATCCTAGTATCGGCTCCAATCCAGAGTGAATTTAATGGCTTTACAGCTCCCAAACAAGCCATTATATTAACTAACCACTAACTCACCTCCCTGGATAGAGGACAGACAGCACTGACAGACAAAATGCCGACATCTCAGAGAGACCAACAGACAAACAGATTGAAACTTTAAAAAAAAACCCCAGCAGGGTCGGTTGGCCCTTGATTAACTGTATAAAACAGAGTCAAACGTAACTGAGTTAAGGGGAGGCATATTTTGTTAAGTCTAAAACTATTTTTTTGTCAAATGTTTTATCAGTGGATTATTAGAACCATACACTTTTAATGGCACATCATATGTGCCCCAAACATAATATATATCTGGTGAGCTGATATTTAAAAAAATGAATTTACACGAATGACTAAACGGATAAAACAACACTTTAATTATGACAAACACTTTTACATATTTCACCAATGACATACATTGAAGCTTATGTGTTAAATGTTTTAGTTGAAATTTGTGGTAAGGTGTCGTCTAGTGCAAAGTCAATTTTAGCCCACGGTTTATCGTTATAGTTTTCATTTTCCTCCTATTTCTGTGTTCTATTAACATGTGCTACTTCTATTATATACTTTGTTGTGATGTTTACGTATCTTAAGGAATGAAGGAATGAAGGAATCATTATATGAATTAATGAATTGATGGATGCTTGAATGCATGGATGGATATATGCCTGATGAGGGAATGTTTAAGATCTAACATTTTACGTAGAACGATATTGGATGAACTCCAATATTCAATAATATCCATATGTATAATTAAGGACTTGTTCTTTTCATGATGCCTATTTTACCGGAACAATTTACGTTTGCTGTTTTTATTTATTTATTTATGGGTTCTTTTTGTTTGTTTGTTTTGTTTTTACAACATTGATATCAAACTATCCACTCCATCTTGTGCTTCCTAAATAGATCTGACATACGCCAACACCTTGTCCACCAGGGCTGGACTGGTGCTTATAAAACATTTACAGTGCAGACCCAAGTCTCCAGACTCTAACTACGAGGTATCTGTATAGTCGAGGCTTTATTATAACCTTGAGTCTAGACGACACTTTTATAAAATCGGTGCCAATTGGTAAATAAAACTTTAAAGTCCGGTCTTAAGACCCGAGCAAAGACTCCAGACTTTAACCGTACGCTATGAGTAAAGGCTAGACATTATTAAAGTCTTTAGTACAGACCATGGCGTTTTATAGGCACGCAGTCAGGTGGCCCGTCTTCATGAACAGTTATTACTAATACCTGATTGCTTGTTTAGTTTTGGCAAATTGAGACGTGGTAACAATCACATATATGGCGTGTACTAATGAAAACTAGAGCGGCAATAACTAAGATAGGATCATTTATACTATTCTGCCCTTTTGACAGTTCTATGGTAGACATATACAAACATTTTTATTACAATAAACCATCAACATTTGAAAATGTACCTGGCCATTGATAATACAAAACTGATGATTAGACTATAGTACTTTTCTGATTAACGCAACCAGAAATAGAACAGATGACGCGTGAGTGCGAGTGCGAATAATTTTTACATGCTCATATACCACTAGAGTTTCGAGCATGTCCGTACCGGGGCCTGTCTCTGGATAGCCAGGGGCTTGTCTCGGGACAGAAAAAAATTAAGCGGACAATTTTGAAATTTACATCCAAAAATTAAATAGTGGGCCTTTAAAATATTTATGCGCATCTCTAATATAATTAATAAAGAAAATTCTACTCATTAAATTTGGTCGCTAGATTAGATCGGGTGGTCAAAAAGAAATTAGATAAGATCGGTGGCCTGACTCGGGATGGAGGGGGGAGGGGGGTAGAGTTAAAAATGGGCAGAATTTTGAAAATAGCAATTAGTAAAAAAGTTAATAGAATTAAAAAAAAGAAAAAAGTTACAAGCCAAAAATAAAAAGAATTGACTGCTCGGTCGAATATTTATATAATTTGGAGCATTTTAGAAGGACAGTCCAAAAATAAATAAGAGAAAGAAGAGAGGATCGGACTATTTAATAATATTTAAAAAAAGAAGTAATTTTGACATAAACTTTTAAACGAAGGTCTAAAAGTTTAAAGTCCGATCTATATGTCCACGTGAGTGGCCTCGTTAAGGCCGTTAGGGTGCACAGCTTGTAGGGACGAGATGGGTTGCATTCCGTCAAGAAAACCCCTAGATTGACAGTCAATAGACGTTGAAGGTGTAGTGCTGTGCTGAAATACAGATCTTGAAAAGCCGGATCCGTCTGAACAAGAATCAGACTAGGGTATAGTCCAGTCGTCATGGGTTGGTATAGTGGTGCGGACGGGCCCGACTCCGGAGGATACGAGATGGCATCATAATAAAACAAAGTAAAGTCTAGAAAAGAGTAGTAGGGGCCGGCCCCGCTTCCTATTTCTTCTTAGAGTGACACACACACACACACACACACACACACACACACACACACACACACACACACACATATCAAGATGTATACACATACACATGAACACTCACAACACTCACAACACACACACACACACACACACACACACACACGCACAGACATATATATATATATATATATATATATATATATATATATATATACATACACATGTGAAATTGTGTCTATCTGTATGTTTATGTTATGCCTACAAACTATACTTTTGGTAAATAAATGTATAGTAATACTTGTACTGAGAACATTGGTATTTTAGACACAATCAAAGAATTACACACCTACTTATATTCCTATATTTCTCTGTAGTTGTTGTTACAGTGTATTGTATCTTGTAACACAAAAAACATGCACTCTTTATTAACATATTTCTTGTGTGCCATCATATAAATGCATTTACAATTTTCTTATTGTTTTAATGTTTCTTTTAACATGATTAATTGTATTTCTAGGTTACCCCATGCAGATACCAATAATTGCAGACGGCATTGTTATTCCATATTTAAAAGAACCCGGATTATCTGATTCTATCGTTATTCTACCGGAAGTGGATACAGTTAACCTAACGTGGATGGCTGGAGAAGAACAGGTAAGTAAGACACCTTTATAAACCCCAAATCATGACAAACACCACATACCTTTCTCTACCCCACACACCTTTCTAAACCTCACACACCTTTCTAAACCCCAACCCCTGATAATCACCACACACCTTTCTAAACCCCAGACACCTTATAAACACCACAGACGTTTTTAAAGCCATACACCTTTCTAAACTACAACTATCTTTCTAAACCACATTCACCTTTCTAAACCACATTCACCTTTCTAAACCCCAATCCCTCGTAAACCAAACGCATTTTCTAATCCCTACACCCCGATAAACCCAACCCATCTTTCTAAACCCAGCATCCCTGATAAACACCGTACCCAGATGAGCCCCCCCCCCCCCCCACGTATAAACCTCAAACCCCTGATAAACCCCACCCCCAGAAAAAGCCCCTACACGCCTGGTAAATCCATCTCCTATAGTACTGTGTACTAGTATACAGCTACAGTAATTACATGTACGGAATGAAACTGTCCACCGATGTTACAACAATCACGAGTCAACATTGCCTTGATTTTGTGAAATGACTTTTAGTTCTTTCTAGTTATTTTGTGAAATGTCTTTTATTCCTTTTTAGTTATTTTGTGAAGTCTTTTAGTTCTGTTTAGTTATTTTGTGAAATGTCTTTTAGTCATTCTTAAAAAGTATATCTAGTCATTGGTAAAATGTGTTTTAGATATAATTTTGCTGATATGCCTTTAGTCATTTGGTGAAATGCGTTTTACTCATTTGTTGTAATGACCTTTAGTCCTGTGGTGATTTATCTTCTTTTAGTGACTTACTGAACTATTTGTTCAGTGATTTCACCGACTGTCAGACTGCGAGATAACCCACAACACAGTTTTTGTTTTACAGTTATTGCCTCTGAATGTTTCTATGTTCCACTCAGTCACCACTCGTCATGCAGGTGTTGAGTTTGAACTCGCCAACGAGTTGTCGGTGATTCACACTGTTGTTTTATTTCATACATAAACATGTCATATTAATATAGGTCACCACCGTGCACTGCTCGCACCGTGCGTGTACAAAACTTAACAAATACCACATGTTTAGCAACCAGTTCGGGCTCTTTATTTGGTACCATTATAATAACACACACCATTAAAACTGCGTAACTGTCTTGTTTGTATAACTTTTTATTAACCAAAAGGTTTATGACCATTTAATTACTACGTCGGTGACTTTGATTTCCGGTTTGATATAGGAATATGTCCTGCAAGAGTTTGGCTCTCCTATAATTGTGCAACAGAATAGCGTACAGTTGATCTCATGATAAATGTTTTGAATTTCTGTTGTCTTTATTGGGGAAAAAAATGAGTTCGATATTAATCCATCTTCTGTTAGTCATGGCTGTGGACATTCACAAGAATTCAGGTCCAGTCCCCAACATTTCTATCGTTCATATTAATGTTAGTAGCTTCTATCCAAAAATCGACTAAGTCAAAAGTGAAATGAATACTTTTCATATAATAGCAATTACCGGAACTATTTATATTAACATATGTCCGACGACTGTATGTTGATCAAAGGAAACAAAGAACCTTATCGGAAAGATCGCCCAGTGAACACCTGGGGTGGTTAGCAATTTAGCAATGATATCTAAACAGAACTGAAATGAACACATGTGATATTGACCTTCAAGTTGAAGCTATTTGGGTAGAACTAACTAACTGTAACTTACTACTCGGAATTTCATTTTATTTTACAAACATCCATCCACTTTAGGACTAAAAGAATTCTTTTCTGACTTCAATGGGTTCCATTTTTCATAACGAACTGACCAATAGCATTGTGTCTAAAGTAACATATATTATCTCAAATGCAGCAAAACGCTTAAAGGTACAGCACAAAATTTACTGGACTGGTTTATACACTATTTAACAGAAGGAACACAAGGTTACTACTCATTGGCTCTGCCCTAGGACCCTTGTTATTTTAAATATATATTAATACTATTGTCCATGAAATACGTTCTAATATACGATTATTGCCGGTGATAAATCTCTGTAAATTACGGTAGAAAATCTAAACTCAAACATGACACGTACAAATAACTGGGCAAAATCATGGCTCGTCAAATTTAATTCCTTGAAAATTGAAACTATTTCATTTACCAGAAATATACATTTTATAAAACCTAACTTGTACTTAGAACATGTTACCGTGTTAAGATGGTCATCACAGACATTTAGGATTCACTTTTTAAAACTGGCGAATGACATTTTTACATCCAGAAAATTATAGAAAAGAAACCAGCAAAATATTAATTTGCACCGTTCGCTAAAGTATTGTCTGCCAACAAAGTCGCTAGAATTGTTTTATTGGTTATATTCTCCCAACCTTTGAGTATAATATAATATGATATAATTTGGTATAACTGTGCTCAGTGTGTATCTGAACAGTTAGAAAATATCCAGCTTGATGCTTTACGCACCATGTTTGGGTCTGGTTGTGAGATATCTCACCGATCTCACTAATTGAGAGGACGAGTAGACACAAACTGTGTATGATGTACAGACTAGGCTCTTCTAGATAAATATCAATCCAATTACTTCCAACTATTGGCCAAAATAAACAGACATTCCTTGCGGAATACAGAACAATTTCAATCTTATAATTGTCATTCAAAATTGTATTCTACTAAAAGTAATGTCTCTGTTTAAACCACAAGTTTACAATCTCAACGTTTCGTCAACTAAATGTTGGCATCGTCAGGAGAATCCTTTCCCTGTCCAGTATTAACATTTTTGAACAATTTACCAATAAATATTAAAAATTCAACATCTTTAAGTTGTTTCAAGAATAAACTGAAATCATGAGACTTGGTTGTATCGGCATACTGTTATAAGGGCAAAAGAAATCTAATCTGCATACTTCGATTAGGAATAAGTGATCTAAATGGGCCACCCATTAACATGCACCATCGAATCAAATCTACATTGTGCATTTGGTCATTATGTTTAAGATTCGGAACGGAACGTGTTCTGTTACCCCTCTCCTCTACTTGGCCAGGTTAAATCATAAGCATGTCAACACCTCTCTCTCTCTCTCTCTCTCTCTCTCTCTCTCTCTCTCTCTCTCTCTCTCTCTCTCTCTCTCTCCTCTCCCTCTCCACCCTCTATCTCTATCTGTCCATCCCTACTTCCCTCTGTCTGTTGCCCCATCTCTGTCTCTTTCTGTCTCTCTCTCTCCATCCCTACTTCCCTCTTTCTGTCCCCCCTCTCTCTCTCTCTTTCTCTCTCTTCCTCCATCTCTCTCTCTCTCTTCCTCCATCTCTCTCTCTCTCTCTCTCTCTCTCTCTCTCTCTCTCTCCTCTCTCTCTCTCTCTCTCTCTCTCTCTCTCTCTCTCTCTCTCTCTCTCTCGGGTGTAATTGCCTATCAGATATATTTCACCCAGTGGATGCAAATACCCAGCGCCGACCCTGGACACAGGGTCTCGGTCCGTTTGAAGTCTGAAGAATTACAACCCTCTTGACCGAGTCTGGGACCCGCCCGTGCAGTGCGGGCTGTAACAGGGCGGGCTGTAACAGGGCGGGCTGAAAACATTCGAACACCGTCACACGACTCATACAAACTGGCACCTCTCACACGCTCTGTTTCAAGTATTTGTGTTCGGGACCTGTTGTAGCTTGGTGGGGTTACGTCGGTGATAAATCACCGCAGATAGCTCGCCACACCGAGCGCTGCCTTTACAACAACGTTATTACACGCGAGAAGTCAAACAGAATGAACGTAATTTATTCATTCACGTCCCTCGTTTAGGGTTAATAGGGCGACAAATAAAATTACAAGGTGTTACATTGTAAATCAAAAGTTGAAAGAGAGTTAACCTTTTAAAAAAAACAATTGACCCTAGATATTGGTGTGAAAATTATACATGTGTTAATGCTAATTAATGGTTAAATTACACATTATTTACAAGTTGTAGCTTAAATTATACATGTGTTAATGCTTATTAATGGTTAAATTACACATTATTTACAAGTTGTAGCTTAAATTATACATTTTAGCACACCCCGTGTACTTAGGGTTACGTATCGCGTCATTAAAAACAAAGTATATATTTTTGAAAGTTAAACTTTAAATTAAAGTTTATTTTGTTTAACGACACCACTAGAGCACATTGATGTATTCATTATTCGGCTACTGGATGTTAAACATTTGGTAATTCTGACATATAGTCTGAGAGGAAACCCGCTACATTTTTCTATCAGTAGCAAGGGATATTTTATATGCACTTTCCACGCAGACAGGTCAGCACATACTATTACCTTTGCTATATCAGTCGTCGAGTACTGGTTTTCACGGGAGAACAAACCTCAGTCAGAAATGTTGTTTTTTCCATACAGCATGGTGGTATACTGGGGCGGGACATAGGCAAGTGGTACAACGCTATCGCGATGCGCTGTCGGTCTGGGATCAATCCCCGTCAGTACCCTTTTCTAGTTCCAACCAGTGCGCCACAAATGGTGCAACAAAGGCCGTGATATATTCTATTCTGTCTGTAAGAAGGTGCGTCTAAAAGATCCCCTTTTTAAAAAAAAATAGTTATTTTCCCCAGTCCATTCTGACCATGTCAAGGTTGGGGAGCCTTGAATTCATGGCCTTACATCAAAGTAGTATAATTTATATACAAGTACATATATCTAATTTGTGGTATAATAATGTTATATAGTCATATATAACAATTTGATACATAAATGCATTTGTAATGTTTTTGTATAAATTAAAGATTGGTAAAAAATTTAAAAAACAATTGCTATGACGCATATAATGGAAAGGACTGGGAAATATAGGAGAAGAAGAAAGAAGATATAATGGTTAAAACACATAATAATAAATTGATAAATAAATAAATAAATAAGCAAACAAACAAAACAAAACAAATAAATAAATATACAAATAAAATAAATAAATAAATAAATGCAGGGGGGGGGGGGGGGGGGGTAAATGTATACTAGCGCGAAACGAAAAAGACCTGGAATTCGAAACAAGCTATTGTTAGAAAATACGTTTCAGTCAAAGAGATTAAGCCATGGTGGCCATTGTTGATTAAAAATTTCGTAATTGCAATTCTTGTATAAAATAAATCTTTCTATTTCAAAGTTGTTTCGCAAAATGTTTTTAACTCCATTGATATTTAATATTTTTTTCTGTACTTTCATATAATAGATATGATATTTAATGTTGATAATCAACCAATTTACAAAGTTACTATTTTCGTTATTGATCATACCAAACATAACAATATCTTGACTAAAAATCCTGCTGCTATAGCTGAAGTTCGAAAAAAGAGTAGCCCATAGCGAGACGATAGTGGGTTTCTTCTCTAATTAGCTCTGTGGTCTTTAGCCGTATGTCTGACGCCACATAACCTTAATTAAAATGTGTTGAATGCGTCGTAAATTAAAAATGTTCTCCCTTCCTTCCTTTGGTGGTACACAGTCTTACGTGTTTGCTGTTTTGTGTTATTGTTCTTTTACGTCAGGTTTATACACACAATGTGGTTTCATTGCAACATCAAAGTGTGTTTTCCACAACAGTAGTCTAGCTTTTGAAATGTGTTGTTTGAAGGTTAGTCGACTCTTAGATACAAGCGACCACAGCTGTAACTGGTGGATAACAATTAAAAGTAAGAGAGCAAAATATTGTCATCAACACATTCAGGGCACCCGAACTAACACGTCTGACGTCAGATTCGTACTTGTGTAGACGGGCCAGATCCAGCTGTCGGTAGGGCGCTCGCCTGGGGCACTAGGGTCGAAGAGTGGAACCCCCTCGGTGGACCTATTCTCCGTCTGGGTTTTCCCCGTCTCAAAGTTAAAGTTGTTTTTAACGACACCACTAGAGAACATTGATTTATTCATCTATTGCCCCCCCCCCCCACCTCCTGCTATGTCGTACCTATGTACCTAAATTGCATAATGACTTTGATTTGCGTTACGTTACCAAACCCACATACCCAAAGGCTAAAGTTTATCAAAAAGTGGATAAGGAGGGATAGTCTGTATGACATCGTAAGTGGCTCCAGGACACAACAGCATACAACTGTAAACGAGTTGTGACATACGGGGAATTGTAGACCCTGTTTAGACACTATCACTTGTAGATATTGGAAGGCAACTTCAGGATATGACTCACGTGTCCATTTAATGAAAATAAAACTTTGCTCGCTGAACTATCCCATAATGAATAAGTAGTTTCTGAGGCCTTTACTGATAAGATTTCGGTTTCTATAACATATAGTCCTCTCTGCTGTCTTTATACTCAGCCAGTCCTCCGCTACTGGCATACCAAAGGTCATGGTATGTGCTATCTTGTTGGTGGAAAAATGCAAGTGTTTTGCTGCTAATTGCCAAGAATAGCTTATGTTGGATAGGCGTTTTTTGTTTTCTCTCATATGATCACCATTATTTTATGAAAGACGTTGTGTAGTTTTCAAAATGTGCTGATGTTTCGCTGATTACAGACTGGATAGCAGTCGCTTTATTGTGATGTATCTTTAGTTTGACATTTATTTGATGAAATATGTTAACTGTAACGTTTTCTCATAAAAACTAAAATACTGGAAGAGATGACGGGGTTAAATTCTAGAAGCCCAGAAACATATTCCTTGCTAAAGGATGAATCCAGTTTAAATCTGTTGAACGTTTGCTTGTATTTTAAAATCTGATCACAGTATAAACGCCATTTTTACCATTTTTATATGAATTAATAATGATTTTGTAGTTTGGTTATACATGTCATTTATTACACGTTTTGGGTTGTTATATCACTGTGCTAAATTTTACACTTTGAATCAGTGTTCGATACTAGTATGTGATGGTGTCTCCCAAACCGCTTATCTATGAATGAATACATGTTTAATGACACCCCAGCACGAAAACCGCTTGTCTCAATATTTTACCCAGTCTGTCTAGCGTTCAGCTCTAAGACAGTCAGTTGCTATATGAATGTCTCTGGATTTTACCCAATCTGTCTAGCGTTCAGCTCTAAGACAGTCAGTTGCTATATATGAATGTCTCTGGACACGTGGCTCGTGTTAAGTCAGATTTGGTTGGAACCGTGTTTTAAGAGTTGCTGTTGGCTACACAAACAGTGCGAACTCCAGCGAGCTGCCAAACCAATGAGCACTAGAAAGTGGTTCAGGAGTTTTTATTAAGTGCTAGATTGACTTCATGTCTTCGGCCTTCCACGCAGACCCGGCGTAGTTGCCGCATATATCACTACACTGTGTAGTCTGTCTACTAAAACACAAATACAGGCTGTAGTTCACTAATGCATTCTAAATATGAATAAGCTTTATGCTTGGCTTAATGCATTAAGAGGTGATGAATGGTTTTGAGAGTCTTATTTGTATATTGTACATTCCAGATAATATATTATAACAATATTATATATTTTATATAAAAAATGTAGTTTTTTGTTTACATTTTTTATTTTATGTGCGACCTGATATACCGCTGCCACCAAAATTCCAGTGTAAAGTTTTCCTTTTTAAATTCTTATTTTCCCTCGTTTCGTCGTTGTTGTCATCATCATCACCACATCATCATTATTACCAGCACCACCACCACCACCACCACCACCACCACCATCATCACCATCATTATCATTACCACCACCATCATCACCATCATTATCATCATTACCACCACCACGAGCACCAGCACCATCATCATCATTATCACAATTATCTTCTTTTTCTTTGTCTTTGATTCTCTATATTTTGGTTTCTATCTAGATTTCTTACGCTTATACTGTGGGTTTGAATAAAAATTGAGAAACTTTTGTTTTCTTTAGAGAAAACTTGATATAACTTGGGATATATCTGACAATTGTATTAGGAGAAAAACCTGTAAAATACTTAGATATTTTCATGCAAACAAAACATCGATATTGTTTCTCTTTTTTCTTTCTTTTTTTTTTTTTTTTTTTTTCCGAGGCCCCCAACCTTGACATTGCTCTTGTTTCTGGGGACAATACATTTAAAAACAACAACAACAACAACAACAACAACAACCCCAAAACAACACACGTCGATGTGCTCTCTCTCTCTCTCTCTCTCTCTCTCTCTCTCTCTCTCTCTCTCTCTCTCTCTCTCTCTCTCTCTCTCTCTCTCTGTCTGCCTCGCCCCCACTCCCTATGTCATCCTATTTGTTTTGTGAACAAGTGCAGTGTGTTTTTGCAATAACTGTTAATTCCATGAGTATACATTGTATTGACGCTAAACGTCGTGACGAGCCAATGTGACAAATTTCTCTGTGTCACTATGTTGACTCACTGCCCACTAGCTTCACGTGTACGGAATACAGAGTAATATATGACACCTTGGAAAGAAAACAAAACAGACTAGTATAAAGAATGTCAAACACTTTAGTACATGGAGGAGCGATATTATTCATTCTACAAGTCTTGCTGTAATATTCAATACGCTATATTTAATACCGTTTGATACCTATAGATTTAAAGGTTATCGTTTTATAACTGAAATCTTTAGTGTTAGTGTTTTGTATGCTATATCTGATAACTATAGATTTAAAGGTTATCGTTTTATAACTGAAATCTTTAGTGTTAGTGTTTTGTATGCTATATCTGATACCTATAGATTTAAAGGCGCAGTCCCTAGGTTCAACCGGTACAAATGGACACTGAGTTTGGTTATGTTACAAACCTGTAACACATTTGGATAACGTTACAAGAAAGTGAAACAAGAGTCTGTGAAGTTGAAACGATGAAATGCCGTTAAAAATAGACTGAAACTCGACGACATAACTGTTACTTCTCAGACGCACGTGCATTTTAAAAATGATAAAAGTTGCATTTTGTGGTATTATAACCTGGCCAGAAAAACTTCGGTTGTATGGAAATGGATAATCTAAACAATAAAATACAAGTAAAGTTTAATTTCAGTGATCATAAACGGCTCCAGTAGTGAAAAATATGTCTTAGTGTTTAAACACTAGGGTCTGTCGCTTTAAAGGTTATCGTTTTTAACTTGCAGTCTTCAGTTTTTTGTTCAGTATGCTACATGTGAAACATTTAGATTCAGACCGATTCTCACCTTTCAAAAGTGCATTTTGTTTAACAACACCACTAGAGTAAATTGATAAATATCGGCTATTTGATTTCAAACATTTGATATTTCTAATACATTGTCTTCAGATATACCCACTACATTTTCCTTTCGGCATTAATTGATCTTTTATATGCGCTTGTCCACAGACAGGACAGCAAATATCACGACCTTTGATATAGCAGTCGCAGAGCATTGGTTGGAAAATGGACAAAAGTCAATCATTGGGATTTGATCCTTCGACCCATGCTCCCCGGGCAACCGCTTTACCGACCGACCGACTAAAATAAGTTACTGTTTAGTGCGGTCTCGTATCTTCTTGGTGAAAGTTACGTTGTCGTTAGCCATGATTGAAAACATATTTTATTGCATATAATGCATATACGAGTATACAAAAGGATTTGGGACAAGTTAGCCATGATGGGTGAGTGGGGTTGACCTAAGCGTTCTTAGATGAATACTAAGGCTAATATCTTCACTCCACCCCATGTGCTTCTCATAAAAGTAAAAATGCACGTTATAGATGTTTCGCAACCACACAATTACTGTTACGGATAATCGTAAAGGTCCGAATTTGCAAAGCCTCTTTAGGTCTTACACGCTTGTAGCTATACACATTTACAATGCTTAAACACCTTGTAAGAAAATCAGGCATCGTAAGTTCGGCCCAATATTTTAGAAAACAGTATTAGTCGTTTAACGAGTTTCGCAGATCGGCACGGTTAATGACTTCAAGATGGCGGTATTCTCAAATATTTTATTTATTATTATTTTTAAATTATATTGTTATACGTAGCAGTCCTTTTAATCGTTAACAGCGGGAAACAAATTCCTGAGACGTCACCAACTACCCTGAAAGTGGTGACCTATCAATATCCGTAACAGTAACGGTGTGGTTGTGACACCTCTCTATTACAGGTTCTCACCTTCCTTCCAATTGTGTGCCGCCTTTCTAGAAACGCACGGGAGGACTGCAACTCATGTAAAGTGTAAAGCATCAAACTGCATTTTCTTTCTTTTGTTTTGCTTTTTGTTTTCTTTTAAAATTGACATGTACACAATGCACTATCCTACCCAACAAAGGATTGGTTAGTCAAAAGGTAACTTATTTTCCTACAGGTTGTTGTTTCGAGTTTTCATTTAACTTTGTAATATATATATTTTTCATATAATATAATACAATACAATACAATACAATATAATATATATATATATATATATATATATATATATATATATATATATATATATATATATATATATATTTCATACATACAAAATGATTGGACGACTACAAACACCTTGTTTGTTTTTCAGGCACTCATATTCTAAACAAGAACATGTCTTTCGTATGTACTTTTAGTCTCCGTTAGACTTAAACATCTTACAATCGCACCAAACAATCCCTTTAAAAACATACTAACCATGTTTTCTTCTGCAGATGTGAAGTTGTTTTATCTGTCTTTTGTTACTGTCGACATCCAACCTTATATCAAGCTGTCCACATCATTTGTTAGCGACTTTTGGCTCAACAAACGCGAAATACTAACCTTTCTTTGCGGCGGACAAACAGCGAACGAAGAAATCGACTTTTGACTGTTATGTTTTGACAACTCCATTATACAAAATTCGCCTTTGATATCCGGGTGTTTGAGACACGTGCGAACTCTTTTGTGTTCTTTGACATACAACTTGTTTCCTACATATTCATACACTTTATTGCCAAATGCTGTTTCACAAACGATTGTGTGTGTATGGAATTATTATTTGATAATTTTCCTAACGGCGCTCGCGGTTGGTGAATGTCGTGGAATGTTAAATGCAATGTAATGTCGATTGATGAATGAATGAATGAGAAGTTGGTGTCGTCACTTGTAGACCCAACCTAACTGCACGTACACAGTAGAATTATAAGCTGTTCACTCGTTAATACACAATGCGTATAAAAAAACAACAACTCTGCTTCTTGAAATTGTTTTTTTTTTTAAATCTATATTATGTCATTGAAATGTCCTAAAATTACAATTACAAAATTTGTTGTCGCTTCGGAAAACCCCTTTACACGTGTATGTGTGTAGAATGTGTGGTGTGTGTGTAGAGTGTGAGTGTGTGGTGTGTGTGTGTAGTGTGTGGTGTGTGTGTGTGTGTGTATGTGTGGTGTGTGTAGTGCGTGGTGTGTTTGTGTGTGTGTGTGAGAGAGAGAGAGAGGGGGGGGGGAGGGGAGAGGATGAGCATGTCTGTGTATTTGTGCGTGTGGTGTGTGTGTGTGTGTGTGTGTGTGTGTGTGTGTGTAAAGTGTGTGGTATGTGAGAGAGAGGGAGAGAGAGGAGGGAGGGGGAGATTGAGCGTGTCTGTGTGTGTAGAGTGTGGTGTGTGTGTGTGTGTGAGAGAGAGAGAGAGAGAGAGAGAGAGAGAGAGGGGGGGGGGGATTGAGCGTGTATGTGTGTGTGTGCGTGCGCGTGCGTGCGTGTACGCTCGCATGTGTTTAAAACTTTTGAATTAAGAGAGAACGTATTTTTAGTTTAATATCCAAGTTATATTTTTTTATGTTATCCAATCTTGTGTAATTGTTTACAAAGTCTCAAATAAGCAACGGCGTTGGCTCTTTTACATTTTATACACGATATTTGCGTATTAAAGGATTAATTACTATACTTACGGAAAGAAAGAAAAAAGCCCACGCAAAAAACCCAGTTTAATGAACTTGATAGTAATTTTATTTCGTAAATCGTTGGAACTTGAGTAATGCGTGAAATGCTTCTTCCGGATTTGTGAACGTATTGCGGTACCAACCCTTCGTGTACAGAGGTGATCGTGTAAACGTATTGGCTCGTTATAATGGCATACGTGTTTGCAAACTGACATAAATAGCTAAAACTGGTTTATCTATTTATCCGGCTATTTTAAAGTTTAACATTCATTCAGCATTAGTATTCGCCGAGGCTGCTCAGTAAACAAAAGCCGACATTTCAGTATGTGGCGCTAGGTCGCCGGTTGGAGAAACTATACAGCGCTTACCCCATGCTATTAACTAATATAATTAGCTGGATTTTTAGCATGGCAGATAGGTTTTTCATTGCACGCATTCTAGTTTATCAAGCCAATAAACCGGGCAAAGAGAACCCTGGCGGCGTCTAAACGCCGGATTACGAGACGCACGTGCAAGCGTGGCTGGCAATAGCTGAAGTTATCGAGACTGATGTCGCCCAGTTTTTTTTTCTCTTCGCTAATACTGTAGTTCATAACACTATTAATTTTGTGTAATTAATAATTAATTAAAAAGAATTGATATATAATTTACAAAATCACTAGTAATTTAAAACAAATATTTGTTTTTGAGCAAGCATAACAATTTTTGTCGAAGGCATAATCAAAACAACACCGCTAGTTTTTTAGTGTTATATCTGAGTGTATGACAAAGTCAAGTTGTAACATGTTTATGAAATTAATAATAATAATAATAATAATAATAATAATGACAATGACAATGATAATGATGATAATAATAATAATAATAATAATAATAATAATAATAGTACTACTACTTTTAAGTTTAGCAAAACATTTCGTGTCTTTTGTCCAAACAACAGATACCTGTTGGTGAATTTGAAGTTGTGTTAAGTAAGCCATGTTCACTATTCCCAATACCGATTCCCTTGAGCTTTCATCGCAGGTGTATTACCTTGCTTGTGAATGTTGGAGGTGAACTTTCATTTTTCATCACCATTTATAAATATATTTAATATCTATTTCAGCTTTCTGTAACAACATAAAAACAATTTGTATGCAAAATATTCGCCTTTCATTTTCATCTTTAAGTACAAAATGAAATCATTCAAATGTGATAAACCTGTAAAAACTATATTTGACATTAATGCAGTTCTATATTTGATATATTTATATATTTGACATATTTCTATATTTGATATAATTAGTTCTGTATTTGACGTTGTTCTATATTTGATATATTTATATATTTGACATATTTCTATATTTGATATAATTAGTTCTGTATTTGACGTTGTTCTATATTTGACATGCACTGCAAGTTTTTATTTGACATTGTCCTATATTTGACATCGTTCTATAAAATATATTTAATAGAGTTCCATATTCGATATAAATTAGTTCTATATTTGACATGCATTGCAGTTCTTTATTTGACATTGTCCTACATTTTACATTGGTCTATAAAATATATTTGATAGAGTTCTATATATTATGTGATATAGTTCTAAATTTAGCATAGTTCTCTATTTGGTATAAATTAGTCCTTCGTTTTACTTAGTTCTATGTACTAAATTTGATATATTTCTATATATGATATACAAATGTAGTTCTATACTTGACATACATTATAGCTCAATATTTAACACAGTTCAATATTTGACATACTTCGTAGACTATATTTGATAGATTTCTATATATACGATATAGACCTATATTTGACATACATTGTAGCTCTATATTTGACAAGGTTCAGTATTGTACATATTTCTATAGTTCTGTAGTTGACAGTTATATAGTTTGATAGAGTACTATATTTGATAGAGTTCTATATTTGATAGAGTACTATATTTGATAGAGTTCTATATTTTGATAGAGTACTATATTTGATAGAGTTCTATATTTTGATAGAGTACTATATTTGATAGAGTACTATATTTTGTTCTATATTTTGATAGAGTACTATATTTGATAGAGTACTATATTTTGTTCTATATTTTGATAGAGTACTATATTTGATAGAGTACTGTATTTGATAGAGTACTATATTTGATAGAGTACTATATTTTGTTCTATATTTTGATAGAGTACTGTATTTGATAGAGTACTGTATTTTGTTCTATATTTTGATAGAGTACTATATTTGATAGAGTTCTATATTTTGATAGAGTACTATATTTGATAGAGTTCTATATTTTGATAGAGTACTATATTTGATAGAGTACTATATTTTGCTCTATATTTTGATAGAGTACTATATTTGATAGAGTACTGTATTTGATAGAGTACTATATTTGATAGAGTACTGTATTTTGATAGAGTACTATATTTGATAGAGTTCTATATTTTGTTCTATATTTTGATAGAGTACTATATTTGATAGAGTACTATATTTTGTTCTATATTTTGATAGAGTACTATATTTTGTTCTATATTTTGATAGAGTACTATATTTGATAGAGTACTATATTTTGTTCTATATTTTGATAGAGTACTGTATTTGATAGAGTACTGTATTTGATAGAGTTCTATATTTTGATAGAGTACTATATTTGATAGAGTACTATATTTTGATAGAGTACTATATTTAATAGAGTACTATATTTTGTTCTATATTTTGATAGAGTACTATATTTGATAGAGTACTGTATTTTGTTCTATATTTTGATAGAGTACTATATTTGATAGAGTACTATATTTTGTTCTATATTTTGATAGAGTACTATATTTGATAGAGTACTGTATTTTGTTCTATATTTTGATAGAGTACTATATTTGATAGAGTACTATATTTTGTTCTATATTTTGATAGAGTACTATATTTGATAGAGTACTGTATTTGATAGAGTACTATATTTGATAGAGTACTGTATTTTGATAGAGTACTATATTTGATAGAGTTCTATATTTTGTTCTATATTTTGATAGAGTACTATATTTGATAGAGTACTATATTTTGTTCTATATTTTGATAGAGTACTATATTTGATAGAGTTCTATATTTTGATAGAGTACTATATTTGATAGAGTACTATATTTTGTTCTATATTTTGATAGAGTACTATATTTGATAGAGTACTATGTTTTGTTCTATATTTTGATAGAGTACTGTATTTGATAGAGTACTGTATTTGATAGAGTACTATATTTGATAGAGTACTATATTTTGTTCTTTATTTTGATAGAGTACTATATTTTGTTCTATATTTTGATAGAGTACTATATTTGATAGAGTACTATGTTTGATAGAGTTCTATATTTTGATAGAGTACTATATTTGATAGAGTACTATATTTTGTTCTATATTTTGATAGAGTACTATATTTGATAGAGCACTATATTTTGTTCTATATTTTGATAGAGTACTATATTTGATAGAGTACTGTATTTGATAGAGTACTATATTTGATAGAGTACTATATTTTGTTCTATATTTTGATAGAGTACTATATTTGATAGAGTACTGTATTTGATAGAGTACTATATTTGATAGAGTACTGTATTTGATAGAGTACTGTATTTGATAGAGTACTATATTTGATAGAGTTCTATATTTTGATAGAGTACTATATTTGATAGAGTACTATATTTTGTTCTATATTTTGATAGAGTACTATATTTGATAGAGTACTATATTTTGTTCTATATTTTGATAGAGTACTATATTTGATAGAGTACTGTATTTGATAGAGTACTATATTTGATAGAGTACTATATTTTGTTCTATATTTTGATAGAGTACTGTATTTGATAGAGTACTGTATTTTGTTCTATATTTTGATAGAGTACTATATTTGATAGAGTTCTATATTTTGATAGAGTACTATATTTGATAGAGTACTATATTTTGTTCTATATTTTGATAGAGTACTGTATTTGATAGAGTACTGTATTTGATAGAGTACTATATTTGATAGAGTACTATATTTTGTTCTATATTTTGATAGAGTACTATATTTTGTTCTATATTTTGATAGAGTACTATATTTGATAGAGTACTGTATTTGATAGAGTACTATATTTGATAGAGTTCTATATTTTGATAGAGTACTATATTTGATAGAGTACTATATTTTGTTCTATATTTTGATAGAGTACTATATTTGATAGAGTACTATATTTTGTTCTATATTTTGATAGAGTACTATATTTGATAGAGTACTGTATTTGATAGAGTACTATATTTGATAGAGTACTGTATTTGATAGAGTACTGTATTTGATAGAGTACTATATTTGATAGAGTACTATATTTTGTTCTATATTTTGATAGAGTACTATATTTGATAGAGTACTGTATTTGATAGAGTACTGTATTTGATAGAGTACTGTATTTGATAGAGTACTGTATTTGATAGAGTACTATATTTGATAGAGTTCTATATTTTGATAGAGTACTGTATTTGATAGAGTTCTATATTTTGATAGAGTACTATATTTGATAGAGTACTATATTTTGTTCTATATTTTGATAGAGTACTATATTTGATAGAGTACTATATTTTGTTCTATATTTTGACAGAGTACTATATTTGATAGAGTACTATATTTGATAGAGTACTGTATTTGATAGAGTACTATATTTGATAGAGTACTGTATTTGATAGAGTTCTATATTTGATAGAGTACTATATTTGATAGAGTACTATATTTGATAGAGTTCTATATTTTGATAGAGTACTATATTTGATAGAGTACTATATTTTGTTCTATATTTTGATAGAGTACTATATTTGATAGAGTACTATATTTTGTTCTATATTTTGATAGAGTACTGTATTTGATAGAGTACTATATTTGACGAGTTCTATATGTAACGGGGTAAAAATATATAACACTGTATGTATATATGTTTTATTTTATTTGCTACTTATTTTATAATATTTTATTAATGGGTTATTTCGTTTGTTTTTAGGATATTCGTCGTAGAGAATACCCTATTAGACAACGCCCTAACCTTTCTTTCCGGTCAAATTGGAGTTTAGCCAATGATATTTTATTCTGGTGTCATGTGACATTGGTCACGGCTAGTCCGTGCTAAATTCACATTGAACAGCAAGCCATCAACACACGACATAATTCTCAACTATTTCTTGATTATTTTTTCATCTTTTCTGCGACGGTTACACAGGATGAGGAATTGTCATTAATACTCGGCAACCAGTTCGGTCCATAGCCCACAGCCAAGGACCTTTATTTGACGGTTGCCAAACAAACCGAATCCTACCCAGCATTGTTGTTGTCTTTCTGATTTGAGGGATTTAACCCAAATGCTACATATATTCTTCAGAACAGTGTATGCTGCCAGATCTTAGAATCGTGTTATTGTGGACTAATTGCAATAAATGCCATTGCGCATTTCACGGCACTGTTGTTGTTTTTGTACTGGTGTTTAGCTATACATTTCAAACTGTGTCTTTCCTCTTATCCCGGCGTCTGGTGTAGCTGGCTCTTCAGTCAGTGGACTTGTTACACGACCCGGGACAGTCGGTGTTTAATCGTAATCGAGCGTCGTAAATCTGTCATGACGGAGAGCGAGAGAGTCCGGACTCTCTCTCCACAAAACACTTACGACGCGTGTTCCACGCAGTCCGGCGTTCAGACTCCACCAACAGTAGAGACGCGCGTTCATCGTGTTTCCGACACAAACACCGCCGCTACACTTTTTCAATTAGGAATATCTTATCTTTTAAAAAAACAAAAAAAAACCTTGATGAATGGTTTCTTATGTGTTTTAGTTCTCTCAGTGTTCTGTAGTTAAAAATCTGCAATTACGAAAGTGACAATAATTATCAAATGAATGAATGGTGTAGACGACATGAACGTGGGGGGGGGGGGGGGGGGGGGGTAGTGTAGCA
Source organism: Gigantopelta aegis (assembly GCF_016097555.1). Classification (NCBI taxonomy): domain Eukaryota; kingdom Metazoa; phylum Mollusca; class Gastropoda; order Neomphalida; family Peltospiridae; genus Gigantopelta; species Gigantopelta aegis. The sequence continues at coordinate 89,731,310 of NC_054701.1, forward strand.
CAGTGGTAAAGCACTCATCTGAGGTGCGATAGGTCGCAAGATCGATAGTCTCCTAAGAGCTCGGACTTCCACCCCCGTCACAACCACGTTGTATATGTAGAAATGTATACATACAGTTCCAATGCTGCATTATTTGCAAGAGTAGTCTATAGGTAGTACTGAACTAAATAACTTCCGGCTGGGTCAAAGTTCGAGGTGCACCCGACTTTTAATAGAGAAGTTAACACCACAAGTCCTGTGATTGGTGATAAATGTGAGTGTTGGTTGTAAAAAAACATATAGTTTCATCTGGGCAAAATATGTATGAAATTTTATTTCATCTAGTACCACTGTGTCAATTAGTCTTGTGCTTGAAACATGTATGGGGTACCTGTAAAAACTGTACTCGAATTTTGTGCGAAACTAGGTATGTTGTAATTAACTGTAAAACATCTGGTTATACCGAAAATGAGCCATGAAAGGTACAATTTTCTTCAGTTAATACTTTGAGGTAGGGGTTGTAGTACTGATATTTATGGGTCATAGTTTGGTTGATATATTGCATATAGTATTTTTAAACACAAACGTTAACATGGTCGCCTATGGGATTTTATTTGGTATAGTACAACCTATAGGATGCTAGGGCCTCTTTTCTTTCTGTCCCTGTCTGTCTGTCTATCTATCTCCCTCTCCCTCCCTCCCTCTTGCTCCCTCCCCCATTTCGCTGTCTGTCTCTCTCTCTCTCTCTCTCTCTCTCTCTCTGCCTCTGTTTATATGCACTTTACACGGACAGGACAACTCATACCAAGGCATTTGATATACCATTCATGGGGCTTTGACTGAAACAAGAAAAACCTAGACAATCAGTTCACCGAGGTGAGTTGATCGTCCGACCCAAGCACCTCAGGCGAGCGTTCTAGCAACCTGGCTAGATGCCGCTCCTATATAATTAATTAGCTTCTCGTGCACATCATCTGCATTCAAACGGCCGTGAAAATACCTATCACTTCAAACTTATTTTCACATGACGGCGTAGAAATCACTTAAAGAGATTTTTTTACCCATCAAGACGAAACAAGATGATTTTTTTGTTTGTGTCTGTTTTTTTCCTGTTCAATCTGCGCTAGATGTTATTTCTCCAGTGACAGTATTTACCTACAACTGACGTCGAATCTGTTAACAGCGATCTTAACTCGAGTAAAAATATTGCCAATCTTGTGTCTCTCTGGTAGAAAAACCCCAACATGTCGGCAATACATTCTAGCTCTGTTGCGAAGATGGTTTTAACTCGTTGATTGGATATTCCAACCAGTGGTTTCAGAACAGGGCCGTACCCAAACTAAAATGATTAGAGGGAGGGTGCAGTTAAAAACAAGAAACAGGGCACAATGATACAGGGTCTTCTCCAGCTAAATTAAAATATATACATTTAAACTAAAAAGGATTTTTTAATAATTATTATTTTGCTACCATTACCCCACCTAAGTTGCTACCACTATCTCCCCCCCCCACCCACACACACACCTCCCATTCCTATCGCTAAGTAGGCCCTTGCTGAACACTCCACAGCCATAACGATTATTTATAGTATCTGTAAATAAAAGGATTTACTCGAAAGAAAATGTATATTTAGTAGAATGTCACTTTTGTATGTCTTCAGTTCTGTTACATTTATATATTAAGGGGCGGGACGTAAACCAGTGGTAAAGCGCTCGCTTAATGCGCAATCGGTCTAGGATCGATCCCCGCCGGTGGGCTCATTGGACCGTTTCTCGTTACAGCCAGTGCATCACGACTGGTATATCAAAGGCCGTGAAACATGCAATCCTGTCTGTAGGATGGTGCACATAAAAGATATCTTGCTACTAATGGAAAAATGTAGCGGTTTCCTCTCTAAGACTATATGTCAAAATTACCACATGTTTGACACCCAATAGCCGATGATTAATAAATCAATATGCTCTAGTGGCGTCGTTAAACGAAACAAATTTTAAATATCTCTCTGTCTCACCTGTTTACACCTGGGGTAACTTTACCCTATGGGACAAAAGCAACGCTAGGAGATAAATGTTGTCATGTAAACGCGTTTACCTCTGGAGCCAAACTAGCTCTTGAGGTGGAGCAAATCCTGTTGCCCCCGTAGGTAAATATGTCATGCAAACATTATTATGCAGTATCTAACTCATGCAATAACACAGACTTTTTAACACTTGATTTATGTATGCCATTAAAATTAAAATTACAAACAGTACTATATTCAGGTATATGGACACAAAATCTGTGACCGGATAAGTGCTCACTGGACAAATGCCTATACAAGAAGTCATAAAAAGATGACACCGTAGGTATATGCTCATTATGTAGTTAGATGTGATGACCTTTCAACGAGACATACTAGATGTAAGGGACCTTCTAGGCTAGTTTGATGTGACCTGCACAACCAGGCGAACACTGGCTGCTTTAGGTGGATGCATACGAGTTCCATATCTCCCTCCTCCGCACCCTCCTTCTTAACTGAATATAATATACACATCACGTTACCCTTGATGATCGTGCCAGAACCAACATCAGTGAGACGTGGAATCTTGTTATCAGGCAGCTTGTGGGTCACAACCATCGCTCCGTCTGGACACTGATTGATAGATTATAGAAAGAACAAGCCATGACAGCCACATTCATTCTGAAGGATGGGAGAAGACAACTCTTGAAAAAGGAGAAAATCAGGAATTTCAGAGACGTCTTCGGAATTTGTGCTGTATAGGATGAGATAATAAATAAATAATTTTCAGGTTTCTCAGGAGAAAAGCATTCGACTGGGAATCGTTAATTAACACTGTGACTAGGTATTGAAAATGCTACAAAACCAAACCCAAGGTAAATAAATAATATAGTTAAGGAGCTTTTGTCCTTTTGAGATTATTTGGTTGAGTATTTACTGAGTGAGCAACTTTAGAGTGGATATTTGTCTTCTACGATCGTAGCCATGACGCATACTACGACACCAACTCTGTGGTCTTCTACGATCGTAGCCATGACGCATACTACGACACCAACTACGTGGTCGTCTACGATCGTAGCCATGACGCATACTACGAAACCAACTCTGTGGTCTTCTACGATCGTAGCCATGACGCATACTACGACACCAACTACGTGGTCTTCTACGATCGTAGCCATGACACATACTACGACATCAACTATGTGGTCGTCTACGATCGTAGCCATGACGCATACTACGACACCAACTCCGCGGTCTTCTACGATCGTAGCCATGACGCATACTAAGACACCAACTCTGTGGTCTTCTACGATTGTAGCCATGACGCATACTACGACACCAACTACGTGGTCTTCTACGATCGTAGCCATGACACATACTAAGACACTAGCCCCGTGTTTCTGTCTAAGACTCAGGGTGAGGTTTATAACAAAGAGGATCAAACTTTGGTCTAGACATTCTAGGGTTCTCTCTCCAGCCTACGATTTGAAACGTTTGTGATATGATTAAATTCCACCAAAATGCTGCTTCTGTCCATCTGTCATAGACTAGTGTGCATCAATTAGTAAACTAGTGGCAGACCTCTTTATGGGTGTCAAAAGTATGTATTGTCCAGTAAAGGACCTCATCGGGAGTGGCTGTCCTCCTACAGACGAGGCACTAGATAGAGATTCATGGAGTGAACCACTATTTTGCTAAATACCCATTCGACTCTCCATTGTACAGAGATACGGTCTTGATCACGTATTACGGTTATGTTGTTCAGATTCATGGATCCGTTCTATTCTGTTATGAAATATCCCCTTGGAATAACCTCAAACCAATTTTGCTCTTTGAGCATGGGGCAGATTTACCCCCGTGAGTAGAATATCTTCATGAGGAAATAGGCTGCATGTAAACAAGGCTTGAGATAACGAACGGCAATCGTGGCATAAAAATATAACATTAAACAATGAATATGAAAAATAAAGAATTTTCAAAAGATGTCTGGCGTACTTAATGTGTTTTAATTAATCAGACCTACCCTCGCTATACCTGTCAAGTTTTTATTTCTGTTTGATACCCGCCATAGACCTACCATAATCATCTGAAGCATGGCTTATCCTTAGTTCTTTGTAGTTTGTTAACATCGTTCAAATTTGTAACCAATAACCTTGTTTTTCGTATTATGCTTGGACTTATGGATACAAATTTCATGGTATTTTTACTAATTATATTGCATTATTTTATCGGTAGCATATTATTAGAATAAATAAATACAAAAAGAATAATTAATACCAGCTAATTAATAAATAAGCATATTACTAGATTAGCTGAAACAATTTGAAATGATAAAAACATTTTTAAAAACTGTTTTGTCAATTTTGAGCTTTGATGGGTTTTTAAATTTATATTTGCCAGGTATACATATGTTATTTATAGATTAATAATTCTATTCTTGGGTGTTATTCTGTATAGCATAATATATGGTATTGTATACTGTATAGTTAAAAACTAAAATATTTAAATAACAATAAATTTGATCTTAAACTATTTTACTTTTTGCTGAGCGATATGCGAGTAAAGACATTCCAAAATGTTCAACTAGCACTTACAAGAGGATCAGTAAATTGTAGAATTGTGAAACTATGCAGATCCTTTCTCGAAGAATCTCCGAACAAACATTCCACTGAGGACTAAATATACAGTAAATGTCAAGAAAATAAGAAACAAGGGCCTCCGTACGACGGTGCCATGGTTTCATTACCAACAGCTTTATTTGTTTTCCATGCGTTCCAAAGGAAAACATCACTTCACAATGGCGTGAATACCAGACGTAGGTCGCCCGGCCATAGACCGGTGTTCGCCATCAACAGTTGCGCTTGTATATTTATTGTTGTCCGGCGCATTTCGTTGCTTTCACTTATCAATTACAGCCAAGTACGTTTTTAATACGTGTTGGCCCACTCCGCAGCGGAACCATAACGATTTTTCAATTGTTTTTAGTAGAGTGTTTGTTTGTCGTAGCTTTATGCTTGGGATTAGAATACTGCGTATAAACAACGCTAAACAGTGATCCGACTTCTTGCACCACAGTTATCGTGTAAATATTCTCTTATGTTTGCTGTGATTACTCCTGTATTTGTAATGTGATTCAAATTTGTCTCCATTGTGAAGTAGCAAACATCATTGTCTGGCTACGGCTAAAATTTTACCACGCAATATTTCCGTGCCACACTTTCGTGGATTTCGTACATCTAGTGTACATCTAGGTGTTAATATGTCAATTGTGAAAACATACTCATTTTGAAACGGATTATTAAAGTAACTGTAAATTATGCACATAAGCGGAATACATTTTAAATATGGGAGGTACTCTAATCGTGATTTGAATTATATAATTACAGATTATATACTTATGCTTGTATGTGGTAAGAACGTTCTTACGTTCTAGGGGTGCCAATGACTTCACATTTAAAAAAAGTGTTTAAATGAACATCAGTATACATTTGGTGTGGTTATATAGTACTACATATGGATATCTAATAAAATTTATTACCAACGTCATTAGTAGCACAACAAAAGATATTCTGTTTTCATATGAAATGTCTGTACATGAAGATCTTCTCAGCAGAGAATACTCGGTAAAATCGTCAGTAACTTGCAGCTCAGAAAGCACTTAACATTAGTCCTTTGGAATTGTTTTTATATTTGTGTTTACACAGTTGTCCGCTATTTGTTTATTAGCGTTTCCGCCGCCCTCTTGATACAGCAATTCGTTTCGCATAGTGGTACTGCAGAAACTATAAACAATCCCACAATTCGCCGTCTACGTCATAATAAACTGGCATTCCGGTCATATATCGTCTGCAACAGTCTACTAAAACAACACATCGGTACACGTTACCCTCCCGGCGTATACAGAAATGAGCATCTTGTGGAAAATGTCAACGAGAATTTTATTTTCAAGTTACCTAGCTTTCTGCTTGTACCTGTACGTGTTTTCTGATGTCCACTTTGATCTGCTCATCCTGTTTTGTAGCACAACATGCACAATGGCGCCGGTTGGTTAAAGGTCTCGCCACCACAACTTGCACTGCCAAGTTGATGAGCTTGTCATTGCAGCTTGGCTACGTTTTGTAAAGACTCGTAGAAAATGTGGATCAAGGATGGAGACATGGATATAAGATTAATAATGACAAATGTTGAAACTGTAATAGAACGCTGTAGATTACCTAGGCAGCAGGAAACACAGGCGCGTGTGCAGGGGTAAGGTTTTAGCCCCCCCCCCCCCCCCCCGTTGCTGAAGCAAATTGTCTATGTCCTATAAACGTCGTTTGACAGTCTAGACCCCCTTCTCTGCTAACATTCATGCACATGCGCCTGAAAAGAACAACTTTCGAATCACATTCTATGATATCTGAAACGTAGTTTTCTAAAAAACCCACCTCATTTTAAAATTGAGGTGGGCGGAATACGTCCCACTCCCCAGCACTGGCGCAAGAGACAGATGGTCTGGGGGAAAACAGCGTCCCTCACTATTAACATTTTGAGCATGTTCATGGCAAAGACAGGTTGTTTCTGTGTAGATCTTTATTCTACGATGCATTGGTTACACACCACCATTAATTACTCCATTCAGTTCAATACAATTTCTATGTCAGAATATATTCTGTTAAAAATACAACACTGTTGAGAGGGTCATCTGACTACGAATTTTAGGGAGTGCTCTCGCTGATAAGTACCGTGTAAAACTAAAAAAATCAATATAGGTCGACCACAAAATTGTTCAATTAATGGTCCCTATGCCTGGCCTCGTGTTACTGTTATACAAGTGACACCATACCACTCGCACATTTGTTATCATTTAGTACTACATATAATAAGTTATTTAAATACTACAGAGGTCAACCTACGTGTAATCATCAAAGAAAGGTTTCAAAAAGCATATCAGAATTTTGAAGTATATTTTTTTATGAGGAACTATTTCCTAAACCGGACTATATTAAGCTTCTACAGATAGTAACGACACGACAAATTGTGGTGTGTTGCCTTATTGTCTGGTAATGTGAGATATTCCTTGGGGGTGAGTTATTGCATGTGCAGAAGAGGCGGGTTGGGGTGGGGGGCGGGTGATGGTTAGGTTCGGGGTCGAAACCCCAACCCAGCTACATGCGATTTTTATACATTGAAAATGTGTTGTATTTGATAGCATTTGTCATGAATTATAATTTTCCTTGTAAAATGCAGGAAATTGCATTTCAGGACATCTTCTTTTCAAAAATGTAGGGCCAAGCAAGTCCCCTGACACTCCTAAAAACTCGAGCGCTTCGCACCATAGATCTCAGCTCTAGACCCGCCACTCTAGACCCCCTCCTGCAAAATTCCCTTCACACATTTGCGCCACATGGGTTACTCCTTGCTATGTTTTAAACGGTGTTTAATATACCAGTCGTGGTGCAGTGATAATATAGGTCAACGATCCAGCTACTGTTAGCGTGATGTAAAGGCGTGGTATATTAATATCATACTGTTTTCATAATAATGTTACCCAGAACACGTAAATCATATAATGTATTTTGCAACTGTGTGTATTATAGCCACATTTTATTCTCGACGAAAAAAGTCTTTGTTGCGATATCCTATGCCGTTAAAGTGGGCGCTGTATGCATCACGTGACAGATAGGTAATGCTGTTTTCAAAGAGTTCACAGCGGGAGACCACTCTGCGAAATCGCTACAATTTGTCTTTGGTGAGTCCTCTTTCGACAAAACGAGATCGCCGAAAAAGATATGTTTGTAACGAAAACCTACATTAGCAGTATGTATGTTAATACGGTAATACCACATGGAGAGAGAGAGAGAGAGAGAGAGAGAGAGAGAGAGAGAGAGAGAGAGAGAGAGAGAGAGAGAGAGAGAGAGAGAGAGAGAGAGAGCAAATAATATGATACTTATTTAATATGTACATTCGCATAGTCTTTGGCGTTCCAATCATGAATCACTAATTGGAACTGGATATAATCCCGAGTCCATCAACGACTGTTTACCCCTCCGACAAACGTTCTACCACAGAGCTTCAGCTCCGCCCCCGCGCCCCATCGTGTGTGATGACGTCATCGTGTTACAGTCGGTCTGCGGTACTAGAATGTCCTAGCATTGTGATATAAAGTGACGCGATGTCAGACACGCTAGGACCAACAACATTTTGTTGCTATTTATGATTGTCTAGGCGCGACAGCAATTCATTCCTGGGGCTTCTCGTATATACACGCACACCCAACTACCTTCAGTGAGTGACAGTATATGCCTTGTCGACGCCGCCATTAAGGCTCTGTATCTAATAGAGCGTTGAGGCAGCAATGGAAGCATAATACGGACTAACAATGTGTGAAATCTCGTTGATCATGCATTACGATAAGTGAACACGCTACTTAGGTGGGCAAGCTTTCGTTTTCGCTTAAGGTTTTCAAGAATTTTTTTTCAAAGAAAAACTCAAAACTTTTATTGACCATGGTTGGTGACTGAGATCCAAATTGCGATGTCTTTATTGTTATTACCAACTGTATCTTGATTTGTCCTGCAGAGTCAGTCTGCATTAAGTTGAGTCAAATGCCTTCTAGTATTTATGTTCCAGTTCAAATGAGATGGAAGATGCTGGTTACGGAAGAAGACATTTTATCTGTTTTGGAAAGAATATGATCATTTTAAACTGATCAAAAAGGGAAATTCTGGATCATATATCATTCACATCCACAATTTCCACAACATGATAAATTGACTGACAGGAAATATGTTCCCAAGAACTATTAGTTTATGACATCAGTGATCATATAAAGATGCGGGAATCGGGTGTTTTCCAAGTCCTTGGGTACTGGAAGACTACCTTTAGGTAGTACTAGACCAAATAACTTCCGGCTGGGTCAAAGTTCGAGGTGCACCGAACTTTTGATAGAGAAGTGAACACCACAAATCCTGTGATTGGTTATAAATGTGAGTGTGTTGGTTGTAAAAAACAATAGTTTTATCTGGGTTAAAAAAAAAAAGCAATTTTATTTCATCTAGTACCAATGTGTCAAGTAGCCTTGTGCTTGAAACATGTATGGGGTACCTGTAAAAAAAAGTACTCGAATTTTGTGCGGAACTAGGGTAGTCATAGACGATACCCGTTATCTCAGAAACGAGCAGTTGACCCCCAATTTTTTCTAATTTACTTTAAGTGTGAGGGGTGGTAGTATTTATATCCGTGGCGTTTATGTCGGTTGATACGTTGCAGGTAGGAGTTTTAGCCACATATGTTACTATTGTCGTCTATGGGATTTGATTTGGTAGTATACAGCCTTTAGTAAACTGGTCTGGGAATGGCAGTCCTCTTTGTGACAGTGAAAAAGATGTATTGTCCCGTAAAGAATCTCCCCGGGAGTGGCTGTCCTCCTATAGACGATACACTAGATAGAGGAGGAGAAGAAGAAGGAAATGTTTTATTTAACGACGCACTCAACACATTTTATTTACGGTTATATGGTGTCAGGCATATGGTTAAGGACCACACAGCTATTGAGGAAGGAAACCCGCTGTCGCCACTTCATGGACTACTCTTTTCGATTAGCAGCAAGGTATCTTTTACATGCACCATCCCACAAACAAGGTAGTACATACCACATCCTTTGATATGCCAGTCTTGGTGCACTGGCTGGAACGAGATATAACCCAATGGACCCACCGATGGGGATCGATCCTAGACCGACCGCGCATAGAGCGAGCGCTTTACCGCTAGGCTAAGTCCCGCCTCCACTAGATAGAGAATCATGGAATTGACCACTATTTCGCCAAATGCCCACTCGACTGCACTGTGCAGAGATACGGTCTTGTTCGCACTAGATAGAGAATCATGGAATTGACCACTATTTCGTCAAGTGCCCACTCGACTATTTCGCCAAATGCCCACTCAACTGCACTGTGCAGAGATACGGTCTTGGTCGCACTAGATAGAGAATCATGGAATTTACCACTATTTCGCCAAATGCCCACTCGACTGCACTGTGCAGAGATACGGTCTTGGTCGCGGATATAAGGGTTTGTCTTTTCAGATTTAATCTTTCTAAACAGATTCGGACAGTGTTGCCATTTCTTGTGGATTATATTCTAATGGATTTGTCTGTTAATGAATGTTACATTTAACACTTGTCTCACCTTTCCACGGACTCATGTGGAAAAAAAGTTAAACGTTACCACCACTAGAGCACATTGATTTATTAACAATCGTCTATTGGATGTCAAAATTCGGCAATTTGAACATATACTCTTAGAGAGGAAACCCGCGACACTTCCACTAGCAGTGAGGGATCTTTCTTGTTCTTTAGCTCTATTAATGTGCCTAAATCCAATCGAGGTTCAGGCATGTCCACCCTGGGCCCAACCTCTGAATATGCCATATCTTTTATATGCACCATCGCACAGACAGGATAGTACATACCACGGCCTTTAATATAGCAGTCGCGGTGCACTGGCTAGAACGAAGGTGGGAAAGAAGCTGCACTCTGGAGAACATCCTCTGATGTAGGCGATGTCTGCATCTTGCATGGAAGAAGGCCACCCAGACATATGACATAAATACATCATCGAGTAAGTCAAGCGGCACGTGCGATCTGATAAGCAATATTGCGATTGTTGTTGTAACCTTACCGCGAATAGTGCCACTGGGCGGGAAAACGGCGAGCTGTCGTCTGCTCAGTGATTTACAACACACGAGTCTTGAAGATCTTCGGCTTATTCGTTGGTTCACTGCAAGAGTGATGCCTATTTCTTGCTTTATTTTGATGATGTTATATACCAGAACTATCACATACAGTAACGTCATGACCGATTTATTAATACATATTATGTGGACAACTTTTAAAACATAGGTTTTCACTTCTTTTTTTATATGATTTATTTATTTATGTATTTATTTATTTATTACAAGTATTCTTTCATTTTTTCATTCATTCATACTTTTTTTCTTTCTTTATATATATACATATACATATACACACACACACACACACACACACACACACACACACACACACACACACACACACACACACACACATATATATATATATATATATATATATATATATATATATATATAGATAGATAGAGAGATATTTATTTATTTATTTATCGCTGAATATTGTATAGCGGTCCAGGCATCGGTATAAGTATAGTGTGTACAGGTTACCATAAAATATCTTATATATTTGAATAACTTCAAACGTTAGATGTGTACTATTGTTTAATACGATTTTTGGTGTTACTATTGTTTAATAAAACAGATTTATATATATTTAATGTACCTCTATGATATCGTTTGTTAGAATATTTGCTCTTTTTTTTTAAAGATTTATAACAAAACATAAAGTATAATACTAAATATCAAGTCATTACTTTTAAAGGGACATTCCTGAGTTTGTTGCAAGTTTTAAGATGTTATCGACTAATAGTGACTTTTTAACGATTGTAATTACATATTAAATATATTTTTCTGCATAAAATATTAGTGGCTGCATATTAAACGTATTTCTGATCGTATTAATATTTGTATTAGGTTAAATTTTATTTTATTTTATTTCCTAAAATATGTTTTTTTCGTACATATGAAATTATTTGAAGACAAAATCCAGTTTGGGCTTCTTACAAATACCAAGACGACCGGAAACACATTGAATATACAGACACTGATATTCTAAACAAGAAAATACATTTAATATTTAAGTTTAATCGTAGAGATATTTTATTAGTCGGAAACATCTTACAATGCAGCAAACTCAAGAATGTCCCTTTAACGTTACGTTTGTTTCATTTAAACTTAATAGTAGCGAGTTTAATATCCTATTTATTGCCCATTATCGTTTTAAATTTATATCTTTGCAAATAAAATAAAAAATCCAAAACGAGTCCTCACCCCGCTTTGTTTTAAGAAAAAACACTATGAGAAACAACGCTCGAGAATCACTGCTTAGACATATTACACCTGATTCGTCCACTATAAAATATAGTCCCAAATTAAAATGTGTTATGTTTTATACAGTTTGACTGAAGACAAACCTACAAATTTTGACACTTCATAACCACTTTTCCTTTATTTGTTTTAACATATAACTATGCAACTTTATAAACAAATATGGTTTTGACAATATGAGTATCAATGAACACTGGTCAGTCGTACAATGACGAGGTGTTAGTCCCATTTTGTTTAGTTCCAGTGGGACAAAAGACTTTGAAATATTTTGAACCATTTCGGTAATAAACATATATGAACAATTATACATTTTAATTTGGGACTATATTTTGTAGTGGATGAATCAGGTGTAAGACGCCTAAGCACTCATTCTTGTGCATTATATATTTTGCTTCGTCTGTTTCCAGAAATAGAAAACGTTTTGGTTCTTGGGTGGGCTTTTTTACAAACATATAAATAGAAATCCATAATTGGTCATAAATAGAATATTAAACCCACTGTCGTTTGGTATTAAATTTATGTCCGTGAAATAATTTTTATCGTGACTTGCTAAAGTTCGTGAAGACTAAAAATTAATTCTTCCGGAACATAAGCATGATACGAAATGGAAGCTCGTTTAACACCCTACAAATATGAAAATATGTTTTTTGGTGTGGTTTTTTTAGCATGCTATGTGTTTTAATGTATGATAGTATGTGAAATGCAATGTTCTAATTTATGACATTCGTTTGATTCAACATAGTACCAGTATGTTTTATGAAATATTAATATCATACATTTATTTTATATAACGTTATATTAGTACGTTCGTTTTTCTTTTCTTTTTTGTGTAACGCTTGTTTGCTATAATGTTATATCAGTATGTTTATTGTAATACGGTAACTTTCCGTGTCTATATTCACAAACAGATTATCCTCCAAATACTCTTTTTGTTAGCGCACATCTATATTTTGGTCAGTGATAGTCTACTAGAGATGGTATAATTTTAAAATAGCGGATAAATCAAATAAGGGATTTTGGCTCAATATACGACTTTTATCTTGGCCGGGTCGGACGAGGCGCTCAGAATGTAAAACGTTAACAGTTTAAATCAATCAAAGACCAATTACTTTGGAATCGGAGAGCTGCTGCGTAGATGGCAGTCTTACAAGTATTCACAGAAGCCAGTCTTCGCAGCCAAGATAAGCGGTATTCCAGAAACTATCTCATCTTGGGGTGGGGTGGAACGGGATCAAATGGAGAGGAACGAAATGACTTTGGTGGCTTCGGAAGATGGCCATTCAAATTAGTCCCTTTATTTTTTTACATATAAAAAAAATAATATATATTTTGTTTAATGACACCACTAGACTACGTTTATATACACTATACACGTACATACACAGACAAGACAGCACATACCACGTGCTTTGATGTGCCAGTCAGAGAATGTGTCTACCAAGGAGGTTCGATCCTACGACCAAAGCACCTGAGGCGAGCACTCTACCAACTGAGCTACACCCCACCCCAAAGATTAGTACCGTCAAATGTAATAATATCATTTATGAATGGCGAAGTGAGTCTTAGAAAAAATGTCTTAAACCCCTCTCCACCAATATGTTCTTGTCTAAAACAAGTGTATAGATGTAAATCGCTGTTTAAACACAGAATACAGAAAGGCGATATTGAAATTACCTGAATACTAAGGTTTCATGTAAGTGATGGTCTTGTAGTGAATAATACTGTATACATTACTCATATAATAATTCCAAAATTAACACTAATATTTTATTGGTTGTACAGTTTTGACAACTAGCTTCCTACAAAGATATACAATTTTTTTTGGGGGGTGGGGGGTGGGATGGGGGTGGAGGGTGGGGGAGGTCTTGGGGAGAAAAGCCCTATGGTGATTATAAACTGTTTACAGTAAGTTGTTGATACTATTCTCCTAACCAGATATACAATGTACTAACAGTCAATGGGGAAATGTTTCGCCCTTTTAAACTATTGTCGCAGTGCGACTGTAATTGCAAACTCAGATTACTGATAAGGAAATTTATAAGCTCAGTAAAAACGTCCAAACCTGGAAAGCAGAACAAACAGGAGATATTTGAGGTACACACGCCACCAGCCGATACATTGAACAAGAGTGGATACTTAAGACGAGACCAAATACCTTCTATCATTTAATACAGTGAATTGTTTGGGATCAGTCGAGAAGGCGTAACAAGCAGACACCACACAGTGTAGGGTTGTCACTCACAAAGAGGAAAAGACCTCGTTTGTCTTTGAAGGGTAATAAAGTTACACGTTTGATTCATAAATTGCATGCTTGAAAGCAATCCACTTGTTTCTTTCTGAGTTTTCTCGTAGCTTTTTGACTTCTGTAAATGCTACCTTACTAACATAATTTATTGCTAAAACAGGTCACAGAACAAAATGACATCCTGCGTTCTAGAAGTCAGAGGAAGCCATTTATGTGTTTGCTTTTAGTTTATTGTCATGTTTATATATCCAGTTAAGGTTGAAGAACGCTTTCCTGGGCACACATTTTAGCCAACTGCACTGTATATTACCCGCTATATTAATAGTTAGTGATTAGTGAGAGAGATGTCGGCGTAGTGGCCAATAAGTCTCTAACATAGGCACCTGTGCAGAGGGAGGGGGATTTGGGGATCGAAGCAAATTTTCTCTGTTGAAAAATAAAAAATGTTTCAGGTGGGCATGACTCGAAACCCCCTAAACATTTTGCTCGACACAGTATAGACCCCGCCCCGACCCCACCCTGCATACTTTCCTGCACACGCGTCTGTACAACTGGCTTTGGATGGAGCCGGTGGTTTAACGGCTACGTCACCGAAGCTGATCTACACTAAATTTGTTTAATGCTTTCTTGTAGACTTCATGATAAAATGACACTGCTTTGTTTGTTTTTTCATTTATTTCCGTGCTTATATCTAATTAAGGTTACAAATCCACGAACACCTCTATTACGAATTGGACATGAACATCTCTGATCTTAAACCCTGCCACCAAACAGCAACACTCTCAAAAATTAAAATCTGAACCCCCCATCCTATCCCCCCTAGTTCCGACATCTAATTGGCAGGGCGGTGATGCACAGTATCGGACAAAAGCAACACAATCAAACGTACTGTTTGCTTTCTTTCCACACACGGCAATTTCCTTCTGGCGCATGGCTTACAGAGTATCGCCTCTATTTGCCGCGAGACTGAAACATGGCTACTGTTCTGCGCGGGCCGGGCACGTGCCAGCTTATTCTAATGTCTACGGAGAAAGGATGCAGTCTGATAACATTTTGATAATAAATGAGTTTATTTTTCTAAGAGCCGGTCTAGATCTTGTTGCTGGTTTAACAATAGCAACCGCGGGCTAAAGCGGACTTTTTTCATTAGTTGCCTTGTGTGTTCACCATCACAGCTGTATGGGAACCACATTTGTGTAACACCACACCTGCTACCTCTCACAGGGTATACCACAGTCCTCTTCCTCAGCTTTCATGACATTTAAATAAATCCATGTATGGGTCTTGTACAGACCCGAGTCAAATTTCTATTGTTTTCTATTAACCATTCAAACTTATTGACGATTTCACAATCCTATGGTCTTCTGAGACTTCCTTAAACATGTAGAGTTTTACAAAAGTCTTTTCAAACAACACAGTTTGATTCATGCTTGGCTCTTTTAATGTATTTTGTGTGATGGCACATTTGGTTTGTTAATTTTTATTCTGTATGAGATATTCAAAATCGTCTCTCTCCTAATAGTTTAATATATTGAAACTTAGATTATGGAACCAAGTCTCGAAGATCAGAAATGTGTAACAGCCAACAGTTGCAAATTGAGATTAAATATTGTCCCCAAATCAACACGTGTATTATAAATTACACAGGGTATAAATTGGAACTGATCGAGGTAGATATAGTTATCTCGAATTTCGATACATCAGTAGTCGGATGACTTTGATTTTAATGTGTATAATTTTCGCACCCTAGCTCTGCTGTTTGGAATTTATAAGAATATTACCTGCATATCAGTTAAATGAAGCTTGACCCCTCATTCATAAAACTCTGCTGTTTGGAATTTATAAGAATATTATATGTGTATCAGTTAAATGGAGTCTGACCCCTGGATTATAAAACTTTAAATTCTACACTTAGTTTTGTTTAGGAAAATAGCACGTAGTTATAATCTAGAGACTGGCGAAATTGCTAAAATCTTCAGTCTGGACTTTAAAGTTTTAAAATCATGAACCCTGGTTCATTCAAGAACTTCAACAATTGTCCTGATTACAGACGAGACAAATCGGTCAGGAGGAGTTTAATATCGTTAAGTGCCGAAAATGCAGTTAGACCGTATCACCCGTAGTGTAATGTAGACGAAACAACACCCACGTAATATCACCAGTATCTGCCCCATTCCTGTGAACTTTGATAGAATCCCGGTCCCAGACGCCAGGTGGCGCTCCAAGCCCGTGTTAATGGCGGTTTGAACAGCACCTGTTGAATTGCGGTCACCGCAGACCAACATGTGGCTACAGGTGATGACCACTGAAACCTTTTTTCATGTGCACGTTTACATACCAGACAAATGTAAATAATCATCCAATAAATGCGTCGTAGAAAAGTCACTGAGTTATCAGCGATTCACTAGACTATCTTGGGTGTGTAATTCAAACTTCTGTAATCAGGTTAATAAAATTTTAAAGTCTGGAGCCGGAGTCCAAACTTAGTCTCTATAAATACTCTACACACAATGATCGGCAGCTCCAATCCACATATTCATATTTGTCTGTGACCAATTTCAGAAAACATCTTAAGTTTACGTCTCCGACGAACAGTTATAGCGGACATGTATACGTTTACACGTGTTTGACATCTATTTTACGCAGAAAATTAAACCATTACAGAAGATGGAAGCATTTTAAGGAAAAAAGAACATTAAATATGTTTAATTCAAATTATATTTGTTGTACTATAATAGTAACATGAATTCCTGTTTAGTAGTAGATTTATGTTTACGTGCAAAACTAGGCTTATGATATCTTTGGAAGTTGGACCCTGTCTCTTAGGCAAAGAAGACAGTTTTGACGGGTGTGGTTTTATCCCAGATCTGAAAGTCAAAATATTTGTTCAGCGATATTACAAGAGCTCATTGATTAATAAATCCTCAGCTGTTTGATGTCACACATTTGATATTGTCTTCAGAGAAAACCCGCTACATCTTTCACTAGTAGCAAGGGATCTTTTAAATACATTTTCCTACAGATAGGACAGCACATATCACGTCCTTTGATATGCTAGTCGTAGAGCACTGATTGTGACGGGGAAAGAAACAATCAGAGAATAGGTCCTCCTAGGGAGTCTAATTAAACTGTTCATAAAGCGATTAGTGAAGTATCTCACTACTGTTATTTTTACATAGCCAAGTGTATAAAGCGATCGGTGAAGTATCTCACGACTGTTAGTGTTACATAGCCAAGCATATAAAGCGATCAGTGAAGTATCTCACTACTGTTAGTGTTACATAGCCAAGCGTATAAAGCGATCGGTTAAGTATCTCACGACTGTTAGTGTTACATAGCCAAGAGTATAAAGCGATCGGTGAAGTATCTCACTACTGTTATTTTTACATAGCCAAGCGTATAAAGCGATCGGTGAAGTATCTCACGACTGTTAGTGTTACATAGCCAAGCGTATAAAGCGATCGGTTAAGTATCTCACTACTGTTAGTGTTACATAGCCAAGCGTATAAAGCGATCGGTGAAGTATCTCACTACTGTTAGTGTTACATAGCCAAGCGTATAAAGCGATCGGTGAAGTATCTCACTACTGTTAGTGTTACATAGCCAAGCGTATAAAGCGATCGGTGAAGTATCTCACTACTGTTAGTGTTACATAGCCAAGCGTATAAAGCGATCGGTGAAGTATCTCACTACTGTTAGTGTTACATAGCCAAGCGTATAAAGCGATCGGTGAAGTATCTCACTACTGTTAGTGTTACATAGCCAAGCGTATAAAGCGATCGGTGAAGTATCTCACTACTGTTAGTGTTACATAGCCAAGCGTATAAAGCGATCGGTGAAGTATCTCACTACTGTTAGTGTTACATAGCCAAGCGTATAAAGCGATCGGTGAAGTATCTCACTACTGTTAGTGTTACATAGCCAAGCGTATAAAGCGATCGGTGAAGTATCTCACTACTGTTAGTGTTACATAGCCAAGCGTATAAAGCGATCGGTGAAGTATCTCACTACTGTTAGTGTTACATAGCCAAGCGTATAAAGCGATCGGTGAAGTATCTCACTACTGTTAGTGTTACATAGCCAAGCGTATAAAGCGATCGGTGAAGTATCTCACTACTGTTAGTGTTACATAGCCAAGCGTATAAAGCGATCGGTGAAGTATCTCACTACTGTTAGTGTTACATAGCCAAGCGTATAAAGCGATCGGTGAAGTATCTCACTACTGTTAGTGTTACATAGCCAAGCGTATAAAGCGATCGGTGAAGTATCTCACTACTGTTAGTGTTACATAGCCAAGCGTATAAAGCGATCGGTGAAGTATCTCACTACTGTTAGTGTTACATAGCCAAGCGTATAAAGCGATCGGTGAAGTATCTCACTACTGTTAGTGTTACATAGCCAAGCGTATAAAGCGATCGGTGAAGTATCTCACTACTGTTAGTGTTACATAGCCAAGCGTATAAAGCGATCGGTGAAGTATCTCACTACTGTTAGTGTTACATAGCCAAGCGTATAAAGCGATCGGTGAAGTATCTCACGACTGTTAGTGTTACATAGCCAAGCGTATAAAGCGATCGGTGAAGTATCTCACGACTGTTAGTGTTACATAGCCAAGCGTATAAAGCGATCGGTGAAGTATCTCACGACTGTTAGTGTTACATAGCCAAGCGTATAAAGCGATCGGTGAAGTATCTCACGACTGTTAGTGTTACATAGCCAAGCGTATAAAGCGATCGGTGAAGTATCTCACGACTGTTAGTGTTACATAGCCAAGCGTATAAAGCGATCGGTGAAGTATCTCACGACTGTTAGTGTTACATAGCCAAGCGTATAAAGCGATCGGTGAAGTATCTCACGACTGTTAGTGTTACATAGCCAAGCGTATAAAGCGATCGGTGAAGTATCTCACGACTGTTAGTGTTACATAGCCAAGCGTATAAAGCGATCGGTGAAGTATCTCACGACTGTTAGTGTTACATAGCCAAGCGTATAAAGCGATCGGTGAAGTATCTCACGACTGTTAGTGTTACATAGCCAAGCGTATAAAGCGATCGGTGAAGTATCTCACGACTGTTAGTGTTACATAGCCAAGCGTATAAAGCGATCGGTGAAGTATCTCACGACTGTTAGTGTTACATAGCCAAGCGTATAAAGCGATCGGTGAAGTATCTCACGACTGTTAGTGTTACATAGCCAAGCGTATAAAGCGATCGGTGAAGTATCTCACGACTGTTAGTGTTACATAGCCAAGCGTATAAAGCGATCGGTGAAGTATCTCACGACTGTTAGTGTTACATAGCCAAGCGTATAAAGCGATCGGTGAAGTATCTCACGACTGTTAGTGTTACATAGCCAAGCGTATAAAGCGATCGGTGAAGTATCTCACGACTGTTAGTGTTACATAGCCAAGCGTATAAAGCGATCGGTGAAGTATCTCACGACTGTTAGTGTTACATAGCCAAGCGTATAAAGCGATCGGTGAAGTATCTCACGACTGTTAGTGTTACATAGCCAAGCGTATAAAGCGATCGGTGAAGTATCTCACGACTGTTAGTGTTACATAGCCAAGCGTATAAAGCGATCGGTGAAGTATCTCACGACTGTTAGTGTTACATAGCCAAGCGTATAAAGCGATCGGTGAAGTATCTCACGACTGTTAGTGTTACATAGCCAAGCGTATAAAGCGATCGGTGAAGTATCTCACGACTGTTAGTGTTACATAGCCAAGCGTATAAAGCGATCGGTGAAGTATCTCACGACTGTTAGTGTTACATAGCCAAGCGTATAAAGCGATCGGTGAAGTATCTCACGACTGTTAGTGTTACATAGCCAAGCGTATAAAGCGATCGGTGAAGTATCTCACGACTGTTAGTGTTACATAGCCAAGCGTATAAAGCGATCGGTGAAGTATCTCACGACTGTTAGTGTTACATAGCCAAGCGTATAAAGCGATCGGTGAAGTATCTCACGACTGTTAGTGTTACATAGCCAAGCGTATAAAGCGATCGGTGAAGTATCTCACGACTGTTAGTGTTACATAGCCAAGCGTATAAAGCGATCGGTGAAGTATCTCACGACTGTTAGTGTTACATAGCCAAGCGTATAAAGCGATCGGTGAAGTATCTCACGACTGTTAGTGTTACATAGCCAAGCGTATAAAGCGATCGGTGAAGTATCTCACGACTGTTAGTGTTACATAGCCAAGCGTATAAAGCGATCGGTGAAGTATCTCACGACTGTTAGTGTTACATAGCCAAGCGTATAAAGCGATCGGTGAAGTATCTCACGACTGTTAGTGTTACATAGCCAAGCGTATAAAGCGATCGGTGAAGTATCTCACGACTGTTAGTGTTACATAGCCAAGCGTATAAAGCGATCGGTGAAGTATCTCACGACTGTTAGTGTTACATAGCCAAGCGTATAAAGCGATCGGTGAAGTATCTCACGACTGTTAGTGTTACATAGCCAAGCGTATAAAGCGATCGGTGAAGTATCTCACGACTGTTAGTGTTACATAGCCAAGCGTATAAAGCGATCGGTGAAGTATCTCACGACTGTTAGTGTTACATAGCCAAGCGTATAAAGCGATCGGTGAAGTATCTCACGACTGTTAGTGTTACATAGCCAAGCGTATAAAGCGATCGGTGAAGTATCTCACGACTGTTAGTGTTACATAGCCAAGCGTATAAAGCGATCGGTGAAGTATCTCACGACTGTTAGTGTTACATAGCCAAGCGTATAAAGCGATCGGTGAAGTATCTCACGACTGTTAGTGTTACATAGCCAAGCGTATAAAGCGATCGGTGAAGTATCTCACTACTGTTAGTGTTACATAGCCAAGCGTATAAAGCGATCGGTGAAGTATCTCACTACTGTTAGTGTTACATAGCCAAGCGTATAAAGCGATCGGTGAAGTATCTCACTACTGTTAGTGTTACATAGCCAAGCGTATAAAGCGATCGGTGAAGTATCTCACTACTGTTAGTGTTACATAGCCAAGCGTATAAAGCGATCGGTGAAGTATCTCACTACTGTTAGTGTTACATAGCCAAGCGTATAAAGCGATCGGTGAAGTATCTCACTACTGTTAGTGTTACATAGCCAAGCGTATAAAGCGATCGGTGAAGTATCTCACGACTGTTAGTGTTACATAGCCAAGCGTATAAAGCGATCGGTGAAGTATCTCACTACTGTTAGTGTTACATAGCCAAGCGTATAAAGCGATCGGTGAAGTATCTCACTACTGTTAGTGTTACATAGTCAAGCGTATAAAGCGATCGGTGAAGTATCTCACTACTGTTAGTGTTACATAGCCAAGCGTATAAAGCGATCGGTGAAGTATCTCACTACTGTTAGTGTTACATAGCCAAGCGTATAAAGCGATCAGTGAAGTATCTCACTACTGTTAGTGTTACATAGCCAAGCGTATAAAGCGATCAGTGAAGTATCTCACTACTGTTAGTGTTACATAGCCAAGCGTATAAAGCGATCAGTGAAGTATCTCACTACTGTTATTTTTACATAGCCAAGCGTATAAAGCGATCAGTGAAGTATCTCACTACTATTAGTTTTACATAGCCAAGTATATAAACGTTAGCCAATGTATCAATGGAACCAAACAATATTTATCTTTCTGCTTTAGAAGAAAAAGAGTAGCCCCTGTGACGTCACTCTACTAAAAATAATATTACCACTCTTTACTTAGGTCCAAAAAGGGAAGCAACTCTCGTTAATCATCAGTACAACACTACATTCCGTTCTAGATGCAGGGATCAACCCTATTTTTACACCATAGTTATTATAGTACAACATTGTACATTTTACAATCTAACAGTCAAATCATTTTTGATTCCAACAAAATTTAAAAACGTTTTTTTTTTTTTAATGGGACTATATTCGTCGCCTATTTATAGACTGCGTTTCTAAGTCGCCGCTCATTGGATGCAATAATGGTGTAATCCTTCCAAATGAGAAATGAATTTTACGTACTTTCGTTTATTAATATTAAAGATATTTGTAGATGACAGTCCCTGTCATGGACAGAACTCTATGGCGAAGTCAGAGTTGTACCCAAGACAGGCGTGCTTGAACAGCTCTCTGAAGGAAGCATGTAAAAATTACCCACCCACCCATAGATGACAGAGTTCAGGAAATATTTAATGTGCTTACTGATATTAAGGAAGACGCTTTTATATAGGTTTATGGTTTATTTTCCAGTCTACTTTGTGTGCAAGTATGAATTAAAAAAGAATTATACTACATGCATTCTCGAAAGATGATCATTTCCGATGATGCAGTACAGATTTTAATAATGAAATTTCTTTTCCGAGGACCACGTTAAAGGATATAGCGATAAGTTGGGTATGCCACTGGGTGTTAGGTACGTATACGTGGGGGAGGGGAGGAGGTCGGTTGGGGTCAAAACACCCTCCTCCTCTAAGGTAATTTTCTTTTTTGATGTATTTTCCAGGAGGCATGACTCGACCCTCCATGAAACGTCTAGTAGGTTAGACCCACTCCCCTGCCTAAATTCCTACACAAACGCATGGAGTTACAATTTATCTACTGTATTTTGTGATATTAACGGTTTAGACGTGTCTGTCTGTTTTCAGTTTTCCTACTGGTTTGAGAACCTGACGTCGCTGGACCCGCACCTCTTGTACAACCCTCTACTCAGCATTCCTGCTCACGGATGGATACCTCGGATGGAAACAGGTAACTAACTTACCGGACTAGGATTTATAGCAGTCCTAAAGACGCGCTCCAACGGTGCGACTTAAAGTAAGGACATGTGACGTGATTTAATTGGTTAGGAAAGAAAGAAATGTTTTATTTAACGACGCACTCAACACATTTTATTTACGGTTATATGGCGTCAGACATATGGTTAAGGACCACACAGATTTTGAGAGGAAACCCGCTGTCGCCACTACATGGGCTACTCTTCCGATTAGCAGCAAGGGATCTTTTATTTGCGCTTCCCACAGGCAGGATAGCACAAACCATGGCCTTTGTTGAACCAGTTATGGATCACTGGTCGGTGCAAGTGGTTTACACCTACCCATTCAGCCTTGCGGGGCACTCACTCATGGTTTGGAGTCTGTATCTGGATTAAAAATCCCATGCCTCAACTGGGATCCGAACCCAGTACCTACCAGCCTGTAGACCGATGGCCTACCACGACGCCACCGAGGCCGGTCAAATAATTTCTAATTGGTTAGGAGCTTATATTAAAGTAAGATGTGTACTAAGATAAAAAAAAAAAAATACACACACTCCACACTTCTGTCCCAATCGATACAATCGACATGTATCTCAGATGGCGACTGGGATGGGCGTGCTTGAACCTCCAGTGGATATAAGCCCGTAAATAGAGTTTTGGTTGGTTGGACATCAGTAACTAACTCTAGTGAGAGTCGATCTTACGACCCCTTGCATCTAAATGAGCCATATACCACTGAACTACATTCCGCCCCTGCAGAAAAAAGAAAGTAAACAAATTGATTTATTGACCATCGGTTATTGGATGTCAAATATTTAAAACTTCTGATATGGAGTCTTCAGGGGCAACCCACTACATCTACTCTGCTTCTATAAAATACATCCTAAACAAGAGCACTACAAACTAACAAACAGATAGACAGAAAAATAAACAGCAGATTTCTTAAAGTTAAAAGAGAAAAAATCTTAATTCTCTCATATAGCTGTTACATAAAATCTGTAGCACGAGTAAAGACATCAATTTATCACACCTCCAATTCTCCTTTACTTACTAACCAGAAAATGTATTTTGTTCTGCGCCAAGGCGTCACCGTGTGCCCCTATCTATAGCAGTGAAGTATGAATTCCTTCCAATTTAATTATCTTATCTACGAATACACACAATTAAAAATGCATCAATATTGTTGATAAAAGACTTTTCAAAATGATTACGTATTTTAATGAAAGCGAAATTGCCACAGTGTTCTATTTCGGTCTTGTTTCCTTTCTAAAATAGACATAGAACTATATAGGATGATAGCTCGGGGTTTTATCAAGGTAACATATTGAAAGATAGCTGAATACAACTTTTATTTGAAAGAGGTAATCCAGAAATAATCCTGTTTGATGTGAGTGAAAAGTTTAATACTCATCACACAGAATATAAGTTAAGTAACTTGCAAACACCTATAAAATAAATTTGAATAAAATGTCCTGCATTAATGAAAAGTCCGGGTAACAGTAATACTCGCAAAAGTTTTTTTTGCCACAGTTATTTAGTTTCACGCACCCAGTATCCCACCTTCTCCCTCCAAAAATCCTACATCCGGGTCGGTAACCTGACCAAATACTACTATGCTAGGGTAGCGCATATTGCATGTGTAAAGCAGTAACGCTAACAGATGAAGACTAGATACAGTTGTATCATTACAGGGATTTCATAGAACATACTGGTCTTCTGTATTCTACCGTTTTCCTGTTGTACCGATATCCCCGTCGATGGGCCCATTTGGCTAATTCTCGATCAAGCCAGTGCACCACGACTGACATATCATTATCAAAGGCAGTGGAATGTGCTATCCTGTTTGTGGGATGGTGCATATAAAAGATTGCTTTGCTACTAATGGAAACATATAGTGGGTTTTCTCTCTAAGACTATAATGTCAAAATTACCAAATGTTTAACATCCAATAGCCGATGATTTAAAAATTGAACGTTATAATTTTGACGTTCATGTGATGATAAACACCAAAACCGTTTTACACACTGTATGAATGGTGTAGCGCGTTATTACAAAAATAAAACGTTCAATTTTTATAACTGAGAATTATATGGGGTGGTTTCCTGCTGTTTAAAACGAACAGCAGTTGATGCAGTTCACAATCACAAGAACATATCTTTTAATGAAAACAACCTAAAATGTACGTGCTTTTATTACCCTCCTGGTGAAGATATAGCGGTGTCGTACAAATTTCGTACGCACCACCAGGTGCGTATTACAAACTGTATTTTGATTTGTCAACAGGGAATAGAGTCAATTTCGATTGGTTGGACAGCGACCTTATCTGCATAACGGGACTATTTTTTTCATTCATAATTAATGTCAAAGTCAGTAACATCCACAACTTTTACTACAAATGTCATTCATTAAAAGTTGATGTAAACTGGACCACGCGAGAAATATTTTTAAATAAAAAATTAAAATAAAAGAATGAATAGAACAATAATTAAACATATTCATTTTATTTATTATGTGGATTTTTGGTCTACAAATTGTTATTGTCAGTTGTGATTTGTGAATTCATCATTATTAAGGTCTACGACAGTCACTTTTTGGACCTTGTTTTGGCTTCGTACACAATAAATAAAACATATCCAACGTTAATTTTTTCATATGATATATTTGACAAAAGGTATTTTTTTTTTTTTTTAAACTTAAACTTAATATTTTTTGTAGAATTATGAAAAAGTAAAATATACCGACCTGTAAACAGCGTTGTTTGCTTGTTGTAGAAATTTAACAGGGGTCAAGGTTAGTAGACCAGTTTTTATTTTAATATGGCGATGCATTGTAATAATATAGCTAATTTTGAATTTGAATGACGTCACTTTGCACCTCTTTACAATAACCACAAACTGGGTACATGACGTTTCCGTTTTAAGAATGCTGGAAAAAAATCCAGTGCAAAATTCCTATTGATTTTTTTTTTTCGAACATTACTGAAGCACCTGAATGTGTTTGAAGAAAATTCTGTGATTGAAAAATTGTACCTTTTACGAAATATGGATTTCAAGTGAAATTACAGTAAGATATGCTATATTTATTGTGTACAAAGGAAGCCAAAACAAGGGCGCGAAAAGTGACTGTCGTCGACCTTAAAGTTATAACTTTAGTTTTCCCGTGAACTCAGCTGCTTTTGCAAGCTACACGTTTTTAACTGCAAAAACACTTGTTATTCTCTTATTGGTTGGATTTTTGGTCAACAAAATGTTATTGTCAGTTGTGATTTGTGAATTCATCATTATTAGCATAACCAGTGGGGAAACGGGAACATTTGTTTCTTGGGGGCGTTTTGTTAAAATATGGAATTATGCATTAGTTTTACCCATTTTTCACCCAATATGAAAATAAACATATATTGATGCATGTACCTTACAGCTTTCTTTAAATTAAAAAATGAAACCCGATGGAAATTTATGGGGAAGTACGTCTACACCACTCCCCTGAAAATGTCACTGAGAAGTAGCGTAAGTACAACGAACTATTTCTCAGTGCGGCGGTACGTAGTCGTGCACTGACTAGTTACGCAAATCAACATCCTGTTTTGAAATAGGCTACAAAATTGATTGATTGATTTATTTATTTTTCATAATTTGCGTGATTTAAAGGAGGGTAATAAATAAAATACCACACTCGTTTTCGCTAGATATCATTTTTACGAAAATCGTGAACTTCCCAAACGTATCTGACCTCACTTTCGTTCGGTCAGATACGTTTGGGAAGTTCACTCGTTTCGTAAAAATTATATCTAGCGAAAACTCGTATAGTATTCTATATGTACACATCATGTGAAATACGGCTGTCATGTCTAAGGGAAAGTGCACATAAAAGATCCCTTGTGCTAATGGAACAATGTAGCGGGTTTCCCCTGAAGACGTCGTGTCACAATTACTATATGGTTGACATCCAACAGCTATCAATTAGAAAATAAATATTCTGTATTGGTGTTGTTAAATTAAAGAAACAAAACGTTTCGACGTAGTTTTCACTGCGAACTAGATATTGAGAAAATAGATACCGTGTAATGTCACCCCCAAGTCATCTTAGTTCCCAGAGTTGGAATCGGAGTTTAAATGAGTAATGGATTTTAAAATAAATGTTTTATAGTTTAGGCTCTATAATTATGTGGTAAGAATAATGTACTGAACCAGACATGTAAATAGTTGTGTGTTAAAAATTCAATGTTAACCATTTTATATCGTGTTGGATAACTAAATATGAAAATACTATATGGTATAAGTGTTACGATGAATGATCTATCATTGTTTTTAAGACCTAGAATAATAAAGCTACAATACAGTATTGACAGACTAAGTGTTAAGGATAATGTATTGAACCGTACATGTAAATGATCGTGTGTTAAAAATATAATGGTTTTGTCAAACATACTACAACGTATATGGTATAAATGTTAAGATGAATGATGTATCATTGTGTATAGACCTAGACTATTAAAGCTGCAACACAGTACTGACAAACTCTTAAGTGTTAAGAATAATGTATTGTAGTATTCCAGATGTCGATACCGTGCACGGGAAAGAACAAGGGGATCGCCTCTCTCGTTCTGGGTCTCAACATCTACAACCGGCGACGACTACCGATCGAGGGCACGCCCATCAGCTTCACCCTCAAGAAACAGTGCACGGCGTTTGGTGAGTCATTCCGCTCTTATACACTGGCTGTGTTTTACAGGGTCTTGTTATGTTGCGTCGCACATTACAGGACACAATATTCCACACGAACGATCGTTCTGTTCACGTGTCGGTTACGCAACTTTAAATTCACGCGAACTGCCAATTGGTTACGTGGTGAATCGTGACATTCTGTAATTAACCGTTACAAAGTTAAAGAGCATCATTACTATATTCGCTACGGAAATATAATTTGTGTAACCAAACAATCGGTTACCTGGGTGAAAAGTACGTGAACCGAGTTACCCAAGATTTTAAAATACATTGTCTCCTGCAGTATATCCAAGAAAATAAAGTTCTCCAGTTCTGTGTGTTTATAAAACCGTTTAGGCTTTACTGTCTAGACTCCAGACTTTAATAAAGACTGAGACCTTTACACTCCTCCCCCGATTGGTCTGTAGAGAATATAAAATACCGTAAACTTTATTTTTTAATTAATGTATATCAGCTAAAAGCGCACTCGTAAGAAATATTTAGTTTTAAAAAAAATATAATATTCTAAACGGTTAAAGAGCATTGGATGTGTGTGTGTGTGTGTGTGTGTGTGTGTGTGTGTGTGTGTGTGTGTGTGTGTGTGGATGTATGTTGCAAACTTCATTTTAAAAATCACAGAAATGTCAAACATGTCTCCTGGCTCATGTTAACTAACTGCCTCTCTTTTCCCATGTGAATTAAAAAGAAAACATATTCTCGAGATAGAACAAAACCCCGTATGTTTTGCATCTATACGGTGGTTTGGAAAAACGTGTTGATTCGGACATAAAATTATTTTATGTATCCCGTGCATAAAATTTAAATGGTATCTAACTTGCCAACATAATAATTTTAATGTACTCATTAAAAACCAGTATAGTAAACTTACTTTAAATTGCTCCTTCACGAGTGTATACAGTTCATATTCTATTTCTGAATGAAGGTCTAAAATGTACTTTCATGTTTATTTACAATGGTATGTATTTAATCGGAGTACAATATTCTGTTTGTGACCAGTATAACAAAAATCAGAAGACATAAAAATAAGACACATTATTTTAAACTAATGAACACAATTATAGCCGTCTGCTGGCAAACCACGTGACCTGAACTTCGGTCTGACGTCAGTATCGACCTGTCAGTCAACATCTCACGAGTAATTAACTAAATTCTTGTCTGATCCCGTTGAATACGAACTAAAATGTATCTGCTTCTAGCAGTGTTGTGAACGCTGATGTGTGCATTTACACATCACACTTTGAAATGTACCAGCTAGATTTCCAACAACAAAGAGAACATAGCCTGTTGCTGTCAGTAAATCAACCAACCCACAAGGAAGACTAAACCAGTCTATAAAGGAAGGAACATATCTAAATTATGTCTGTCTATACCGTCAGATAGACTGGTAGTGGTAGATTGTAAAGAAGTACCACGTCTTGCAAATCCGAGCCTGGAGAACAATCAGTTTTTAGTGTGTCGATTATAAATAGCCATTGAGCCGTTAAAAACAGTCTGCGTAGAAGTCGTTGCCAGTATGTGAACCCAGTACCTACCAGCATTGAGTGCAATGGCATAATCAGCGATAGCCCCTATATCACCGAGACCGGTTCTATTAATAGACAGGATAAACTAATCCTGCAGACCGTTACAAGTGGATTACGGTGCCGCAGTCTACTGCCTCGGTGAAATGTCACAACCCAGCGGTTAACCGAGATTGGCTTGCTTTACAATCTACCACTACCAGTCTATCTGACGGTATAGACAGACATAATTTAGTGAATGTTCAATCAAATTCATCGTTACATATGTTGACGTATAATTTAAATATACACTTTCCCTTGTATATGAATATTTTGAATTTTTTAAGGGAAACTGAATGTTATTTTCTTTGTCTACATTATAATTTATACTATTATATGACTAATTTAAATATTGAGAAACAAACGTTTAACCAATATAACTTAAAACAAAAACAAAACATAACAAAAACAACAAACGAACAAAGGTAAAGGTCAAAATATTCCGGATATAGCATTTTAATTCATTCTGTGTAGATGCATGTGTAGTTCTCCTTTTAAATGATGTCGGCTGGATCTCAACAGTTAATAATAATTTTACGCTTATGCCTCCAGTTAATCGAGAGGAGAGGATAGCCAAGCGGCAAGGTGATGTCCTATTTTCCTGTGGTCTATAAATGGTAACAATGGCGAATTCATTTGGAAAGTTATATACACAAATACGTCGTAATGTAGTTTTTATTTCTTGTTACAGCAGACGAAAAGATTGTAAATAGGGAAGGGTTGACAGATTACATGTCAGCATGCGTGTTTATAATTATGTACACGTTTGAAACAAAGATTTTAATTGGTGAAAGACTCACATCAAGTATTTTCCCAACTGAGCTACCAACGAATACAAAATTACATTTCCCACCTGGCTCATTCAATCATTAAACAATTATCGTTAGACTCATTTCAAAGCATTTTACAGATCTAAGGAAATGTCTGCATATTTGCCAACAAAAATGGTACAACCAAATACCATGAGAGTTTTGTCTTAATCGTCTGTTAAAATCTTTTCGTCCGTCATGTTAAACTTTGTTTAAAGTACGCAAGCGCAAATGTGGACCGATCAAACCAAAGTGATTAATCAAGGCACAAATTACAGTTGGCGCAAGCCGTATGCGTATGCGTATGCGTATACGTATTGTATACAAAATCCGCAGTGCCTTGGCCGCATACTTATATATTCAGATACAATTTATAAACGTAATCACGTACGTCATTCAACTCTTTTTTTGCGCGCATGTCCGTGACGTCGATAGCTAAACAGTCAAGAAATATCACTATTGCTCGCAGCTGCATATTTAAACAGAAAACAAAAAACACTAAAGAAAAAATCCATAATTTACTAGAATGTGCCCAATGCCAAAAATAGATGTTTCTGGGAGCCAACGCCATCCAGAAAAAAGGGCCAACCTTAATCTTTCCATTCAATATTTCAGTAAATGTTTTAAAATTCTGAAACTACCATATCTACTTGTTTCGATTCTACCCCTCTCACAAACTCGCTAATCCTTCTTTTTCAGACCATTGCACCCGAAGTAACTGGCAGAACCTGACCTTTTAATCTCATAAATCACTGAAATAGAAACACAGATACCAACTTTGACACTGGTTGTTTACATAGTGTTTTTTGTTTGTTTTAGTGTGGTAAATAAACTCGACAGACAAGCGGTCTTTTATTTTACTTTTATCAAAATTCGGCGTTTTCAAAGATACGGATTATACAGAGAGACGATAAGCGGAAGCTGATGGCAACATCTTGAAGAGGTTTAAGTAGTGAATAAAAAAGAGATAAAAGAAAGCTACTTTCTACCTGTACAATGATAACGTTTGTCTTATCTAGAACACCGATGCTTCATACGGGCACCTGGGATTGAAACCAAAATGAATAATGTCATTAACGTTGAAGTTAAAAACTTTCTCTATTTTAAAGTTGATTGATCACGTAATGAAAGTTTGTATTAAGAAGGCGTTGAAAAATAGCATACAGATTGGCGTGCGTGGGCAGTGAAAGTGTAGTGAAGACGCTAAACAGACAGACAGGTAAACAGATAAATACGTGTGGATTTAGGTATTATATACAGGGTCTGTTCCAAAACAACATCATATTGGATAAGAGTGGGGATGTCGGGTGGATACCTAAAGTATGGCATGGGAGGCATTTGTTTTCAATATCCATAGAAAATAAAATAATTTGACATCAGTATGTACATTGTATATATTCTAAAATATTTCACAAACTCATCACACATTAAAATAAAATTATTTGGATGTACAATACCACCCCCTACCCCGTTGCCATTACGTAATACTTTCTATAACAATTCTTATAAAGACAAAACAACAACAGCAACGACAACACACACACGCACACATACACGCACACGCACACCTACTGACGCTGCTACGCTGCAATATTGTAAAAGCTAAGACAATATTTTAATATTTTCATCCCATCTCGATAAAATCCTCCACCCAACAATATCCCCCAAGAGATAAATGTTGGAAGTTCCAGTGCACATAAACTTCAGTCGCCCAGTCTTGGAACAACCTCACCCGTTTATAACCCAAGTGATCATTTCTGGAGTAACTCTTGTTAAAAAAAATCATGTAAAAAATTATATTTAAAAAAAAAAACTCACTAAAAATATGCACACACTTCATCATCAAGTATGTTTTTGTTGTTTACTTCAAAGCCTTGAACATGCGATTTAAATGTTCATTTTCCAAGAAGAAGAAGAAGAAGAAGACATAGTCTGGTAAAAATTTTTCTTCTGAATTAACATGGCTTCAGTTTTGGTCTTGGCACCGGTCCATTCTGTCTGGGAGCGTGCACGTGCTCTCGTCAACGGAACCTATTTGTGGCGTTACAGCGAGACATTAATGACCGCAAACGTTTGGAATTATTTTATGGTTTTGTTTGTTCTGCTACAACTTTAATTTGGCCATAACTCTTGTTGATGATCCCTGTTCCGCCGATGACGTTATCTGTTACACTGACACTAAACGTATACAGACTCCCGCCATATTGCCCACTGTTTGAAGGATGATATCTTCTATACGTCATACAATCGTTATCAGTGGCTACCCTCTGCGTTATCATTCTACTTTGTCAGTTGATCAAGGCTGAATTCTGATAACTAATTTGTCACGCACCGATATTTTAATAATGATTTATCGCTCAACGACATTTTAATGATAATGTATCAAATAATTTTTTATTAAATTTTCATCACGCCCAAAATTCCAGCAGTTATATTTTCTATTAAGCGGATTTGCACACAATTCGCTTACTTAATAGCTGCTTTATCAAACACTATCATCAGAGTTCTTGGGACCATGCACAAAATAGCCATTGAGCTCCTTAAGGGTTTTAATTTGAAAAGAAGGAAACATGTGTTAGAGGAGAAGTAAACATTTGTTAGCAGGTAGCTTAAACTCTTTTCAAGTTTGTCATCTAATTTCTCATTAAAAGTAGATTCAATGTCAGCTGACGGTTTTTCTTAGGCCTCTGCGAAATGTCATTATATTGTTGTGTCCATGCTATAGGCTTTGACATGCCATTGTAGACAGATTTACAAAGCCTCGACTGATAAGTTTCATATAAATATAATACGGTGATTATTGTTTAATGAACCATTATTATTATTATTATTATTAATTTTATTATACAAATACGCTATCTAACCCCACCTTTATCTTTAAGTATAGATAATATTAAAATCCGAAATCAATAACGCATAATTTCGAGTTATTTTTTCATTTGACCCTAATGCTCTTACGTTCAAAACACGCAAAATAAATAAATAAATAATAATAATAATAATAATAATAATAATAATAAAAAATGCGCCCCAAAATTTAAACACCCCCACCCCTATAAAACCCCCTAAAAAAAAAAAAAAAAAAAAAAAAAAAAAAATATATAATAAAGATGTTTATATGAAATAGTACAAAGATCGACCATTCGTCATGACTGGGCTTGATTAAAAAAAAAAAAAAAAAAAAAAAAAAAAAATTCTTGATCGAATATTGTCACCTCACTTCCTATTTCGTTGCCCGACTGACGTAATTTCTTCTGCTTTCTCTGCAGTGACGACGTCGCTATGCAAATCCGAGTGTGAAAATGGCGGCATGTGTAATGAACTGGGTATTTGCGAATGTCGACAAGGATTTCACGGGAAGTTCTGCAGTATTGGTAGGGCTGTGCATGTCAGGCATGTCAGCATGCAACTCCACCACCATAGCACGAGCCACACACACACGTAATACTAACCGATTGGCTGGCTTTAAGGCGCTGCTAATTCGCGGACCTTTAATATATATTATATATGCTTCCAAAATATAGCTGCCATGGGTTGCTGATTTGATTGAACGAATGAAGTCTAACGATAACCAGACACAACAAATATATATATACTATTAGATTTGCTGATTTCAACAAAAATTAAGTACACCGCGTAGATAAATTAATATATGCTTCCAAAGTATAGCTAATATGGGTTGTTGATTTTAATGAATGAATGAATAACGAAACCCAGACACAACAAATATATATCGGCCATTATGTTGCTGGTTTAAACTAAAATTATGTTAAACTGCATAGATAAAATAGTATATGCTTCCAAAGTATAGCTGTTGATTTGAATGAATGAATAAATGAAAGTCTATCGAACCCGAGACACAACAAATATACATCGGCCATATTATCGCTGGTTCAAAGTAAAATTATGTTAAACAAAGTAGATAAATGTAAATGTGCTTAAATTTCAAAATACCAGTACTAGAACTAGTATTCAGGTTACATAAACTTGATGATCCTAGCTTTCTAATTGGCTATAATTGAGTATGCTTGACATACAACTGAAAAAGAAAAAGAAATTCTTTTTTCTGATTTGCTATACATATTATCTCAGTCTGAAATAACAAACGTTTTGACAATAAACTATATTACGTACATTTTTAAATGTTCAAATCTGTAATCTCACTGCATAGAACATGACATGTCGCCTATCACGTAAGCCGCCATATATGGAGATTAGTTGAAGATAAAAATAATTTGATAAAATCAGATACGGAACTCATTGGTAAAATAATGTTCTACTGTTAAATGCTTAAATCCAGCCTAACCGTTTTCCTACAGAAAAAGAAAAGCTAAAACCCCATTTGATCATTAACGTGATTTGTAAATATTTAAACTGGACGTTTATAAAATATATTGTTGTAGGGAAGGTGAGTATTCTTTAATTTGTGCAATAATTATGAAAGGCTATTGAAACTATATTCGTCACACTTTATGTGCTCAATGGTTACTCTCCCATTCCCCCTCCTCCACCTGTATGAATCATTGATATTACGGACTAATGCTGACTTGCTTCTTTTGTGCCTTATTTTTATTTCTAAACACGACATAACTGTAAACATGGCAATGATTCGTTTTTGACGTCGTGAATAATGTTTGCCCAGCATTTCTCGGAGAATGCAATACTAACTACCCTGCTTTAAACGATTGACCTGTTGCTGTCATAATATTGCAAGTATTAAGGACCCATTACATGCATTCACCGAACTGTACTAATTTTGGTGAAAAAACCCATATATATAATTGTAGCATGTGCTATTACATGTACATTGAATAGTAAAAATAAATAAAATGTTTATAGCATGTGCTATAGCATTCAAAAGTAAAAACAAAATTAATGTTGTAGTAACAACAAGAATAACATGGTTTTAACGTGTGCTATATTATTCAAAAGTTTACAGATTTTTTGAAATAGTCAGGTCCTTGAGGAAAATGTTGGTTCAAATATATTACACTAAGAATACTAGTAATTGTTTATTGACTGATTGAAATCGCCATCATACAATTACCATAAAACAAGCGTCTCATCAGCATACATATACACCTACACGTTAACATCTACAAGCCACCTTGGCTAATTTCTGTCAGGTTTCAACATTAGTAACTCGTAGCAAGCCATTGCAGGTTTGACTTGGTTAAGTGGTGTAAACATGAAACAAGTCTGCAGTCTATCGTTATTCATAGTACTTTCATCACCTATCCCAGCTGATTCATCATGCTGTTCTTAGTTAAAACTCAGCCCTATTGACGGGCAACTTGTGGATACAACGTGCCAGGAATGTATTTTCATGGTTAGCTATCCCTTCCTTAATTGTAGGAGACACAGCGCGGGAGGGAGATCTCCAAGACTAACTCGCGGATGCATTCCAGACATTGGCTTCGATCTGTGGTCATCGATATGGAACTCCCTTATTGTTTTTCGTCTTGTTCCTACGTAACATTGTCAGATAGGGTGTGTTCGTCTGTCTCTCTCTCTCTCTCTCTCTCTCTCTCTCTCTCTCTCTCTCTCTCTCTCTGAATAAAAACAATTCCTCCGCCAAAACATATAACACCTAATTATACTTCGTCTCAAAACGCGCTCCTAATAGACGGATCTTAATGCGTCTAAAACACGTGTCCCTAGAATAAAGAATAGCAGCCATCGATTCTAGTTAGTTAATCTGAACGACAAAACCATATTCCGATATCAAAATCGTATCTCTTCATAAGGCAGTCAAAAGGATGTTTGACAAAGTCGTGATTGCTTCCATGATCCACTATCAGGTGCTCGTCTTTAGGAAGACCGCCACTTCCATTGAGTTAATGTTATAAAACAAATCTTCGTCTTAATTTGTGTTCCTTGCAAACAAATCATACTGCGTCTTAAACATATTCTTGTAGCAGACAGAATTGTAGACACCGATTCCCTTCAGTTGGGTTAATGTCACTTAAACCAGATGCACTCCGATGTACATTCTGAACATTTGCCGACTATGCATGACCACCCGTCCATTGACGAATACCGCCGAGCGCCTCAGATTCCGTCACACCGTCAATATAACGCCACACTAGACTCGGCTTATATAACGCTTACTTTCAGTTTCGTTACGCGCAAATCACGTGGGTGTCACTCTACCGAATGACAGACACTAGGCTGCTTACCTGGGCGGAGTTCAGCCACACTGAGCAGAAAAACGTCCGCTAAAACTGTTTTATGCGCTTCACGGTAAACCAAATGGCCACGCCGGGAACCAATCAAATAGTTCGCGAACGATAGCGAAACGTTCGCTGACTGAACTCGGGGCTGGTGTCAGGAGACAGCTTGACCTATAACACGCTTTAGACTGAAACAAAGTTCCGATTGGTTATATTCCTAGATCCACATTACTTGCCTGTCCGTTTTCACAGCTCACAGAAACAAGATTTGATGGTTTTTTGTTTTTGTTTGTTTGTTGTTCGACTTAATTCTTTTTGGCTTTGTAATAAAAATCAGTTTTCACGTCAATGCTAACAGGTCGTGTGTTTTTGTGACTTGCAAAGTAGAGGGTTTGTGTATAATAATTATGACTTTATGTGTGCAAGTATGTTGTAGTTAAACAAAAAGCTTTATATAAATTTCTCATGGGCTCTGTTTTGTGCACAAATACATTAATGGCTTTTTTGCTGATTGTGTTAACTCATTATGTTTCTTTCAGAGATGAACAATGTTGCTAGACCTAAATTAATATTTATGTAATAATATATAATGCGTATCAATGCTGAACAGTTTATGATAAATTAAACTGAAGCCTATCTCATCTGCCGGCAAAATATTATTGATTATTTAAGACTGTGATTTTGTCGTTATGGCATTATGGCATTGTGTTCATTTTTGAAATTAAAGTGAAGCCTATTCCATTTGTCAACAATATATATATATATATATATATATATATATATATATATATATATATATATATATATATACATATATATATATATATATATATATATATATATATATATATATATATATATATATATATATATATATACACATACACACATATATATATATACATATATATACATAGGCCTATACATATATACATGTATATGCATGTATATATATATATATATATATATATATATATATATATATATATATATATATATATATATATATTTAAGGCTGTGTTTTGTCATTATCTTATCTTGACATTTTAACAGTGTTTAAACAGTGGCTATTGTCTATCAAATATATTCAAGTTCTAGAAGGTGACCAGAGTACGAGAGGAGAAACTATCCGAACAAATATTACACAATTGCAACAATGTGTCATGTGTGTATATACACAAACACAGTACAGGACCTTCCTAAACCCTTGATAATATATATATATATATATATATATATATATATATATATATATATATATATATATATATATATATATATATATATATATATATATATAATACGTGTCGTCAAACACTAGTCACATTTGGAGTAAACGTTGATATAACGAACCGACAAAGTCGGGGTATCCGTAGTTTGAAATAAACAGGAATTATAAACTGATAGAAGATTATGCCATACCCTGTCTCAACCTCAAGATATCCTGGACTTTCGAGATTACAATGTTCGAGATAACGGTGTTTGAGCTTATCACGTTTTGAGCATTAAAACTAGAATAACGACGGCATTCACTAGGCTTCCCTTTGATCGCATTCACTAGTTGTAGCCTCAGAAGAAATTGTGGACGGTGAGCTATAGACGATTTCCGCCTTGTTTTGAGTTTAGCTCTTATTTAAAATTTACAGAAAAGGTAACTTCACCGACAAACCTTCCACGGATAAAGCAACATCAACAAAAAGTGCAAACCGTTTGACATATATTACGTGATAACAATATTGTGTTGGGCTTTTGTTAATGCTGACTCAGAAGTCATAATACGTAAAGATTTCTGTACCAAGAAGGTATATTCTGTTTACTTTCATCACCAATTATTAAATCCACTTTACAAATGAACCTGACACGGACGGACTGTGCCAGTGTCATTGTAATTGGTAATGTACCATTTTGGTTTATAGTCTACTAACTGGACGTTGTTCTACTTATTAAATTTCAGCCATGTGCAATCCATCGTGTCAGAACAACGGAACCTGCGTCTCCCCAGAGGTCTGCGCATGTCCGCCGGGGTATTTAGGGAAACACTGCGAAAAAGGTAAACTGAAACATTAGTATAATCATATTATTTTCTCTATTCCACAAAACACCAGACCTTTGTTTGTGCACCAAAAACAATTGTAACTTGACAGTGTTCATTCCAGACAACATCAAGTAGTCATCCATTATTCCTTTTAATTTTGTCATAGCACATGGGTATTAAATTCTACCCTAATACAATATTCAGTGACATTTTCTATATTTAGGTTATATTTCTCTGGAATTATAGATTAAATATATGTATTTGTGTGTAATAAACTCTCGTATTACTAGTCACGAGTTTTGTATACATTACGTACCCGTGGCCTAATTCGCAAAGGTCTCTTAGGCTCTGCTAGACAACAAAGCAACCTCTTTATAAGCCTTTTAGGATTGCACTGCGAGATCGCAAAGTTGCGAGAGTTTAGTGAATTAGGTCCCAGGTACTCTGGTACCATAATCACATAAGCTTTTTCAATATCATTATTGATATTGGTGTATTTCAGAGGTGTGCGGGCGGCCATGTCAAAACGGAGGTCGATGTTTACCAGAAGGCTACTGTCATTGTCTCCAGGGATTCTATGGCGACGCCTGTGAATACAGTAAGTGTAAATACTGTAGCACCACACTGTAACAAGTGAGAAAGAACCCCAATGCGACTCACATTGTGTCATATACACTTATTGCACCAGGCAGACCTGCTTTTATTACATTAGTAATTATAATTAACAATGCATATCTTGTAGGTATTTCCAACAAGAACATAGAAAGTATTGCCTATGCAAATATACTATCCGTATTTTATGTTTCAATTGACTGAAACCTGCTTTTCGATGTTAGACATGGGGTTTTTATGTGTCTGTTTAACTCTGTTACCTCTGTGACAAGACTGCCAAGAATAGAATATACACAAATAGTGTTCAATCAATTGATTAGTTATATATTTTGCTCCAGTGACATAAATCTAGATCTCGTTCTGTAAATAAGAACGTGTGGAGAACAGTGTTTTTGGGTAGCCATTTTCTAAGCAAACGTAGAACTGATGTACAGACTGTGTGGCCGATTCAGACACTGACATGGCATGTCTTTAGATGAGAAGCGTTTGTCCTGGTTATCATCGCTGTACAGCATAATTGGAAGTAGAATCGGATCTACAAGTCGTATCTTTGTATAAGAAAGAGTCCAAACGATGTTTGACAAGGTTGTGACGGTATGCCTTCTTAGCCCCCATGAATCACAGACAGATCCGATGCTTCGTGTCAAGGGCAGTAACTCCCGAGGACGACACATCCTTCCTGGTTGTCTGTGGTGGAACTACAGCCGATTAATACCTAAGTCATTCCCAGTGTGGAGCTCGCCGCGGTAAGACGTATTTGTTTCGCCTGTACACACTGCACGTGCTTTTGCTTGTTCGACTTGGGAATCCTCCATTTGTGTTGTTTTTGTCAGCGAAATGGAGTTTTCTACTGGGATGTATGCGGCCATTGGAACTGATTGAAAGCTAGGACGCTTCTCGTTTAGATAACCTGCACCACTAGGTTGGATTCCTTTTTTTAAAAAGCGAGATTCCTTGCCTCCACGTCATTTTTTTCGGCTGACATTTGTCGACAAGTTTTTCGTTGACTCGTATGACGGCCATTCTGCAGAACGCCACGGTTGTTCGCGTTTAGTCTCTACATGTCCGAGTCTGTCCTAGCAGCACTGGAAGATTGACCGCCCCACTCTAAGAAGAAATAGCAAGCGGGATCGACCCCTACTACTCTTTTATTTTTGGTCTTTACTTTGTTTAATACTGGTACCATCTCGTATTATCCGGAGCCGGGCCCGTCCGCACCCCTATACCAACCATGACGACTGAACTACATGCTAGTCTGATACTCTCTTGTTCAGACGTATCCGGCTTATCAAGAACTGCATTTCCACACAGCACTACACCTTCCACATCTCACGACTTTCACTCTAGGTGTTTTCTTGACGGGATGCAACCCATCTCGTCCCTACAAGCTGTGCACCTTAACGGCCTTAACGAGGCCACACACGTGGACATATATATATATCGGACTTTAAACTTTTAGACTTTCTTTCAAAATTTTATGTCAAAATTACTTTTTTTTCTATACTATTAAACAGTCTCTTCTTTCTCTCATTTATTTTTGGATTGTCCTAAAATGCTCCAAATTATACAAATAATATTCGGCCAAGCAGTCAATTCCTTTTTATTTTTGGCTAGTTAACGTTTTAATTAAAACAAATTATATTATCCTTTTCACTAATTGTTATTCCAATTCACTGGCAAAGTTAGAGATTGTGCCCGGGAGAGACGTGCTTGAATCTTAACTGGATATAGGCACGTTAATATGTTATCCAATCCAATTCACGGCCAAAGTAGTTCATTATAGATTGTCGAAACATTATAACTTACTTGATTATCGTTTATATTGACTTGGGATTCCAGTGTGAGGTGTTTTTGTTAATTTCCAGATTACTGTGTTCCGCTGTGTAAAAACAACGGTGTCTGTGTGGGACCTAACAGATGTAACTGCATTTCTGGGTATACCGGCTCCCTCTGTGAACACAGTCGTAAGTATATACACGTCAATACAAATATGTAAATTCAAATATGTACACGGAAATACGTTAATACAAATACGTACAAACAGACACGTACACGTGAAAAACATACGCACAGACACATACATGTAAACACGTACGCACAAACATATAACGTAAACACGTACGCACAAACCGGTACGAACAAACATGAACACACAAACATAAACACACTGTTAAGTATGACTGAAGTCAGAACTTGCTCTTGGTGTATTATGAACTGTGTGTCCCAATCTATACAATTATTTTTGTTTTCTTGTGAGTATTATCACCAGAACTAACACCATAATTAGACTAAGATAGAACAGCCATTAAATGTAGTCTATTTTGTTATTTTGAATGAATTAAAAACATACCAATAAAGCCGATAAATAAATTGATAAAATCTATCAGACGATGTGATCATGATTTCATTGTATAATAAATTAAAATCCGTTTATGGTGTGTTTATAGTTTTAGTTCAGTATATAAAACACCTCAGCTATAAGTGCTTCTGTACATGTGTCTTGTATAAATGACACCACGGATATATACACGTACTTGTGTACTTGTAAAATAATACTACATGCTTTCTACTTTCAGTAATAAAGACCGACACAGATAGACCCCGACGAAGTAAAGAGCACGGCGATGGCGACAGTGAACGCTCGCTAAAACTCCCCAAAAGAAAGAAGAAACGAAATCCTTCAAGGAGGAAACGGAAGGGAACCAAAGGTTTGCATAAACCGTCATGTTCTTTGAAAGTGGAAATTGTTTATTTTGCATAAACACGTTTGTATGAACTATAAAACTATTATATAAATGATGGTACTTACAGATTTGATTGAATCATACCAAATATATGATTATAATCTAATCATTAGCAAAATATAACAGTACTTAAATGATTGAGCATGGCTAAGGATTAGCATTTACGTATGGCACACATTCAATAATCATATTTGTATTGTCATTTTTCAATTGGTTTCTATTTTTGGAATAGCCTTATTTTTATTGTTTTAATCTATCTGGCTTGTTTGCATTCCTAAGTAATTCTGATCAATTCAGTATGTTTTTATTCCTAAGTCAATTCATTATGTTTTTATTCCTAAGTCAATTCAGTATGGTTTTATTCCTAAGTCAATTCAGTATGGTTTTATTCATAAGTCAGTTCAGTCTATTTTATTCATACGTCAATTCGGTATGGTTTTGATATTTTAGATCTTGAAAAGAAGCTGTTGAAAACCGAGCGTAGAATTGTGAAAATTATAAACCGGAAGTCAAAAGAGTGGACCCTAACCAGAGAAGAAAGACGTGTTGTGAAAAAACTTATAAGAGAAAGCAAGGCGAGACTTTTATCATTGAAAGAAAAAAATTACCTCGCTAAAATCGTAACAAGAGAAAGAGACAAGCTGACGAGCAAAGAAAAACAAAAACTGAAACGCTTTAAGAAGCTGTTAAAACTGACCAGACGACGGAACGGCAAGCCCAAGAAAAGAAGATTGTTTGTATAGACTTCATCTAGAAGTAGATGAAAGATCATGCAACAGTGTCTGCTGGTCCAGATCGAAATAGGCAAGACATCAGGCTAGTTCAGGGAATAAGGAATGGTAACGCTTTATGTAGACACAGTGAACAACTAAAGGAATGGCTATTTGACAGCCCATGCTGGCACATTGAGAGC
The DNA here is from genome assembly GCF_016097555.1 of Gigantopelta aegis. Classification (NCBI taxonomy): domain Eukaryota; kingdom Metazoa; phylum Mollusca; class Gastropoda; order Neomphalida; family Peltospiridae; genus Gigantopelta; species Gigantopelta aegis. The sequence goes on from NC_054701.1 coordinate 89,773,805, forward strand.
ATATGTCGCCATGAGAAATATTCCACTGGCCTGCATTGTGTAGACAAGTACCTTTGTTCACACATTGTTAAGACATCACAATGTGAGAAGCATAAGTACTGTGGTGTATTGCACTAGATGCAGTATCTATCAGCTAGATCATCACAGATAAGAAACCCGAATCTGTAAGAGTGAAGTTCGATTTCACAAGCGATGGTCTGACTGAAAGAAAATATATTAAACATATAGACTTAGCAGGCTACATAATATAAAAAAAACACTAAAAACTTGTGTTTATGTGTAACGTACTTCTTGTAGACTGATGGCTATACAACCATGATAGACTCTGCAGCATCGGTGAATATTAATTAGCTATGGATGGACTGGTAACCTAACTCTCTACATGACCTACACGTCAGTTGCTAATTACTGGATGGATTGTCTACACGATGTTAATTGACCATGTGGAGGAACTGTTTTCTGTGGATGGTTTTCATATTGCTTCTTCTTTACGACCTGGTGGTCTTTGTGCTAACGTTTGAGGGATAACTAGTTTGCTAATTATATAGGAGGACCACAGTGGCGCGCTATGGAGGATGGACTAAATAACATGTTACCCTCTGGGCATATGCGTAATATATTCATTACACGTTCTTGTAGAAAACGTTAACCTAGCTCAGGGTAATTCTATAATACATCTACAGCATCAGTGCTGCGTAACACAGTGTTTATATATTCTCAATACTGACAACAGAAATAGTCTAGTATTTCGACCATTTGACGTAGATTGACAGATCGTGTTAACCAGCAGACAGGAACGAGTCATATTTGGTCGCTAATGGCGATCTGGGGCCTAATTCACAAAACTCTTTTAAACTCTCTCAAGCTCTCTTTAGCAACATTTATTTTGCATTGAAATACGAGATCGCAAAGTTGCGAAAGTGGTTCACTAAACTCTAGTAACTTTGCGATCTGGCTGTACAATGCGAACACACTTGCAAAGACGACGTGATGTTGCTTAAACGAACCTTAGAGAGAGTTGTGTATTAGGTCCCCGTGTGTAAATTATGTGATTGTACGATGGTTCAGACTTTTATGGATTTGTTTTCACGGAGTACGAGCAGTTATTTCTGCACGATCGTAAGTTATATCAGTTATTGTACAGGTGTGCAATATTCGACACAAATACCTCAGCATCCGTACGATAGTTGGTCTTGTACAGCACAGCTTTTGATTTATGTAACATATCAAAAAAGTTAAAAAATGTAAGTTTTCTTTTTGTTATCTGCGTAAAGTTTTGTTATAACTGTATAGTGTTAAATGTATTTTGTTTTTTCGTTATACGTGTATGGTGATAATTTATGTGTTCCCGTTTGGGTACGTGTGTATTGTGGCTCAGGTATGTGCTTCAACCTCATTGCATAGACATGCATTTATAGACTAGAGCACATTGAGTAATTTGTTGCTACATACAATAACGAGTCTGAATATCAATTGTGACTTCCAAACTCTACCATGTCGCATTTCTGATAAGAGTCCAATCTCACAATACAACCAGGGGTGACGGGCGATAGATTAGTGTGTATATTTCAATGGAGAGGCTGTCCGGGTGATAGAAGCATTATTGTTCTGTTTATGTAGTCAACTAGTCAGCTAAACTGTTTTATATGTTACTGTAGCTTATTTGAAGGAAGGAAGGAAATGATTTATTTAACGACACACTCAACACATTTAATTACGGTTATATGGCGTCGGACATATGGTTAAGGACCACACAGATATTGAGAGAGGAAACCCGCTGTCGCCACTTCATGGGATACTCTTTCCGATTAGCAGCAACGGATCTTTTATATGCACCATCCCACAGACAGGATAGCACATACCACGGCCTTTGATATACCAGTCTAAAACTCGGGTGTTTAAGCACAGTAAATGTTGTAACTCCACGCGTGTAAGTCCAAAACTCGGGTGTTTAAGCACAGTAAATGTTGTAACTCCACGCGTGTAAGTCTAAAACTCGGGTGTTTAAGCACAGTAAATGTTGTAACTCCACGCGTGTAAGTCTAAAACTCGGGTAAATAAGCACAGTAAATGTTGTAACTCCACGCGTGTAAGTCTAAAACTCGGGTGTTTAAGCACAGTAAATGTTGTAACTCCACGCCCATAAATTAATGTCCAGCTAAACATTAGAGACCGAATTTACGAAGCCTGTTTTAGACTTACACGCGTATAACTAATACTATATATATTTATAATACTTAAACACCTGCAGTTAAGAAAAACACGCTTTGTAAATTCGACCCCGAATTACTTTTTTTTTTCTTGCAGCCATGAAACATTTAAACACACTGACACTCGTTGTTAGGACGATTTACAGTGATTTAACCGTTAAATTACACGTAACTTACAGTGTGTCGCTAAAATTCTAAATTATGGATTACGGCAAAGTCAGTGTGTTTCTAATAGTCCTGGTGTTGGTAGCACAGTCGGTTGCCGTCTGAAGAAAATGCCTTATTTTGGGATAATTAAAAGATATAGGGCCTAATTCATAAAGCTCGCGTAAGTTCTTTTAAACAACATCAGATCGTCGTTAAAGTGTTTTTGCACGGCACTGTGAGATCACAAAAAGGCTATTTTATAAACGAAAGGCCATTTTACAATCAGCAGGTTTCGCATAATATTATTGGTGTTTGTCTTCTCCATATATCTTGAAAGGCGCCCACTATAATTTATCCCCACTAATTTTTTCCCCGAATAAAAATGTTTATGGATATTTGTATGATATCACTACCGATATGAATTGCATATCTATTTCGCTATGTATATACAAAAACATTTCTAATATGTTTCTCTTTTGTCGTTGCTGATTCAAATATAATCGCATAATATATGTAACCCAAATTTGTTTTATACCCGCGAATACCTTTCTTTTAGTATAGATAATTTTAATACGTAATAACATTTGTGTGCACGTGCGTTGTGAAGACAAGCTTTAAAAAAGAAATTCTAGTATGCATTTGTTTTCCAAATAATCGCATGAAAAATGATGTCAGTTTCTGCATTTTGAATGTCCATTCCCTATTTCGTTTTCCGTATTTGGACAAATATATTTTACAGGTAGCTACAAATGTAAAATGTATTGGGGATTTCTGTCAAAAACAGTCATCTACTATCCCTATATCTTATCTGTAGAACAACCCTTATTTGTTAATAAATGGGATTATCTGTGCGATTGTGGATAAATCGGGTATCGATGGTGTGTTTAATTCAACATGTTAACATTAACCGTTATGGGGGAAATGTTGGGAGGTAAGAGTCGAACATGACGATAGAATTAGTGGGTGGCGGGTGATATATTAGTAGCGGACCCGGAGCTGTTGGGAGGAAAGAATCCAGATGATAGAGGCATTGTTTTTCATTTCTTGATTTATTTATATCTGAGAACAAGTACAAAATGCATATCTATCTTTTATAGAAATATTGGTATAAAGTGCTCCTACATGTAATAACTAGTTTAAAATGTCCAATTGGATAAGTTAGTAGAGTACTCGACTCTTACACAAAACGTCACTGGTTCAAATCCCCTCAGTTGAGGTTGGTTTATCTGTTAAATGTGGAGCCGGTGTAGGGACTAGGGACTAGGGACTTGGGACTGGGTGTGTTCTGAGCACAAGGATGTAGTTATAGTACTCGCGACCCACAGCTCCTGGACGTAGCTCCACTTAAGGGATGTATGGTGGTGGATTATAGTGTGGTGTTGGTATAACGTGATCCCTTTGGTAGTAGCTAGTAGAGATTTTGCAGGTACTATTCTGCAGAAAGTCCGTGGTTCGAACCCAACTGGTATAGGTTGGCGTCTGCTACTGTGATCAAATGAGATTGGTAATAGTTGATTACAAAATTACCCAGGTAAAGATTGTCGAAATGGATTTGTCATGTTACTCGTTTATTACATATACATATTTTATACATATTAAAAAACAACAACCGAACAATATAAAGAAGTAATTACATAGGCCTATTTGATGGTACAATAAAGTACCAGCTTCGAATTACGTATTTGATTGAAATATTACGAAGTAGCCGTAAATGTGTATACTTTCTCTCTTGTTGAATGTATTTCATATTAAATACATTTAGAGTGGATATCATGTATGTAACACAGTGTAGAAATTAAGACGTGACGTTATGGGGAAATAATCCTACCTGTTTAATATTGTAGTCCAGGATAATTGCGATCTACATCCTGGAGATACCCAGGGCCTTTGTTTATAAAACTTCAAAGTCTAGACTCAGATATTTAATTACGCCACATGCATGTAATTTGTACGGCGTTACCATGAAGTCAAACACTCAATACTCTATCAGAGGCTGGAGTGTAAACAAAAAGTTTTATAAGCATGGGGCTAGATCTTATGGTTGTGACCTCGTGTGGATTTGGTGACATATTTCCATGACGGCTGTACTTGGTGTGTTAATATCTAGACAAGAACTGTGTAGATAAATTGATGTAAATAATTTATTAAATTTAATTTAGAATAAACCAACAATATTGTTTGTACTGTTTAAACAAAAAATAAAGCAATATTGTGATGGCGGAAATGTGTTTGTGATTTATTTTGTTTTGTGTCGAATTCACTTTTCATTGTTCAAGCTAGCAATACATAGAAAGTTAATGGTTCTTTTGTTTAACGACACCACTAGAGCACTTTGGTTAATTAATAATTTCCTACTGAATGTCAAACATTTACTAATTTTAACTCGTGGTCTTCAGAGGACATCTGCTACATTTTTCCATCAGTAACAAGAGAGTTTTTACATGCATTTTTCACGGACATGGCAGCATATATTATACCACGCTTATCGATATACCAGTCGATGGACACTGGTTGGGACGGGAAAAAACTAATCGGAGAATGGTTCCACCGAAGTGGTTCAATGACACTTTTTAGATTGGTTTTCGTAGAGATTAATAAAAAGAAAGAAAGAAAGAAGTGTTTTATTTAACGACGCACTCAACACATTTTATTTACGGTTATATGGCGTCAGACATATGGTTAAGGACCACACAGACATTTTTAGAGGAAACCCGCTGTCGCCACATAGGCTACTCTTTTACGACAGGCAGCAAGGGATCTTTTATTTGCGCTTCCCACAGGCAGGATAGCACAAACCATGACCTTTGTTGAACCAGTTATGGATCACTGGTCGGTGCAAGTGGTTTACACCTACCCATTGAGCCTTGCGGAGCACTCACTCAGGGTTTGGAGTCGGTATCTGGATTAAAAATTCCACGCCTCGACTGGGATCCGAACCCAGTACCTACCAGCCTGTAGACCGATGGCCTGCCACGACGCCACCGAGGCCGGTAGAGATTAATATGTTTAGGTGTTTCACCAACAGTTATGTAGCATATTATGATTCACGCCAATCACACTCTCCTGACCAAACTCGGATTCAGATCCAATGATTATGCATGGTAAGCACTTGTACATTCATTGTGCTGGATAATGTATTGTGATCACGCATTCAAATAAATAAATAAAGTTTTTATACCCGTTACTCATCATATTGTTATCGATATTTTGGCATGCAACTAAATTAAGACGTGAACTAAAAATAACTTCCTTTTGTTAAATTAACCAATAGTGTTACCTGCACTGGCGTAGACAGCATTTTATATGAGTTGGGGTCATATTGCAGGGGGCAACCCACACTATGTATGTATGTATGATTTTATAAAATTTAATAGTTTTTGAAAAAGGTTTGATGGGGGGGGGGGGGGGGGGGGGGGGGGGCATGGTCTCGTGCATTCAATTGTATACTCTTAAAAAAAGTATGGGAACCTGAAATATTAATGTTAATATCAACTATTAGACGGAACATACGTCTTGACCACAGACATCCTAGTAAAGAACGTTCAAGTCTGTTTATGAGCACACCGAAACACATTACATAGTTTGCACGTCCATCACGCAGTTGCCCCGTACACGTACGTGGGGTGTCATTCTCGATTTTGACAATTTCCAGGAAGGTCGATTAATCACTGTGGAACATTATTTCTGTCAAACATTTTCATTCTGTTAATCATACAGTTGTTATTTGTTTTGTTTTTAGTCATTTTTATTGTTTGAATTTGTGAACTTTCAAATTTCACTTCTGACCCCAATCGTCCTTCAAGATCTTTGGTTGTCATAAAACCTATTGTAATACTACCGGTTGTAATGTTTGCCCAATTAATTGACTATTGTCATATAACCATTCCCCTCAGCTAATATACCTTACAATTTTGGTAATTGTAAATTTTTATTAGAGTTCCCCTACTTTTTTTTTAAAGAGTATATAATGATTTATACCGTAACGTATTTGAAATGCATTTTTAATTTTTAAAATTTCAATAATTATAAAATGCCTTTCGGCCTTATTTTTGACAGCTGGAAAACTTGCAAAACGCGTTATTTCGCACCTACGAAAATAGATCATCTACAGATAATAGAAAATCTTATGGTATAAGCCAATGTAATGAATATAATATCTAATGTTTTGATAAGGTAACGCAAACCTAGTAAAATAAGGGAGTAAATCACATTTTTTGTTTAAATGCACCGATGAGTTCGAGTTGTTTCCCTTTGTCAACAAATAAAATCGAGACGTTAATACACTCTTTTTTTTTTAATGGGATTGCTGAAGGGCGAGGGGAGAGGGTATTAATGTAATATAGTTCAATGGTTTAATGTTTGTTTTGTTTAACGACACTACTAGAGCACAATGATGTATAGTTCAATGGAGTTAATAAACAAGACTCGTTATCTAGAACAAAGTCAGAATCATTACTTGATAAAATGTATTGGGGAATATGCCCGCTTATTGAATGTCAAACATTTCATATAATTTTCAGAGGAAATCCATTACATTTATTTTCCAAGTTAGACCTAAGGATTATAGACAGTGTAGGTGCACCCCCTCCCCACCCACCCCGTGTCATACGCTTATGCAATAAATTGAACTGAACTAAAGACGCAGACCCTAGTTTTAGCGCGTCAGAATGGACACCAATTCCCTGTTCTCATGCAGAAATGTACTCATGTAGGGTATTTGCGTATAGATTATGAATACTTCCATGAGCAAAAGTATATTTACCTTGTGTTCACATGTGGTAATAGTGACAGATGTAATTTGATGTGGGTATATATCAATTTTGTCAAAATACCAGTTGGTTAACAGCATCCTATTGCAAAGAAGAGGGGAGATTTTCATTATTACTTAGCGCAGGTCTTGTTCTTGAATTAGCTCAGAAAAAAATAGACGAGGGAACGATCTTGTGACTGGTGGCAATATATTGCGAAGGAAACTTTTGATAACGATCAATGGGTTAAAAACATTCGAATAACTACCCCCCCCCCCCCAAAAAAAAAACAAAAAACAAACCCACACACACACAAAAACCCACAAAAACAACAACAAAACAAACAACAACAACAACAAAAAAAAACATGTTTGTCCAAACCTGTTACACCATTTGTCTGGCTACCAATGTCAAACTATGTCTAGATATGTGCCTGTTTGTGCAATAGATTGCAATTGTGTCACATACGAAAGTTGTAAACTCTGTTTTAAATTCTTTTGCTCACATGAGCAAATACGAAATCTGTTCACATGATAAGATTTGCGAGGCAAGTAAATTTACTACTCAAATATACTTTTGCATGACCTCTGATGTTCGTGCAAATATAATCCAGGAGTATATATAAACCCGTATGCAAATGCGTTCTCGTGACAGATATACTCACCCGAAGTATATTTACTTACGAGTTTATATATACTCATGTATGTAAATGTGTGCATGAGAACAGGGATTTAGTTTAGTTAATCTACAAATCTGTAACACATATTTGGATAAGGCTATGATAGAGAGAAGCTAAATTCTTTGATGTTTTAACGGCGAAATACCGTCTAAAATAGACTAGAGCCTGTCTCAATAACCATTACTTCTCAGATGAACGTGGGTTTTTAAAAAGAATTATTGGGAAAAAATGCAGTTTAGGGTTATACAACAACCTGGATGACCAGAACCACTTAAGGTGAACGAAACTGAATATTATAAATAATAAAATGTAAGTATTTCTAATTTAAATGATCGAGTTTAATTGTGAAAAATACTTAGTAGTGTTTAATAACTAGGGTCTGTCGCTTTAATTTACCTCGCGAACGTTTCTTGTAATCTACAGTTTTGTTAAATTTAATATAATATGCATTGGTGTATTAAGGTGGAACATTGGGGATCATGGCCCACCCAGTCACACACACCCATCTTGTATATTGGCCTGCTTTACAGCCCAGACATTATTTATTATGGTGGAGGTTTGCTTGGTGCCCTCCCCTATAAAATATTGGCTTTGAGAAAGTTAACACAATAATTGCGTGTGCATTTTTAAATTTTCTTAGACATGTTAGGGGTATGACCCCTATACGTCTCCCCTCCCCCAAGATCTTTTATATTTGTCTATCGCCATGTAACACGACTCAGTGTATAGACAGAGTAACTGCCACAACCAATATGGGTGCTTGCCCCCCTCCCCAACCCAATATAACCCGGGCTACGCCAATGCCTACGCAGTGGCGGATCTAAAGGGGGCCCCTGAGGTCCGGCCCCACCTAAATTTTGGGACAGTTATATACATTTTCTTTTTTTCATTCTTTCTGTTGTAGAATCCAAGGAATCCCTTTGAGAACGTTTGTAGCCTTCGGCAACATGTGACTGGAGCCTCCTAAATGTATTTCAATCTCCTACTTCTATGGTCCTGATCAGTGGCGGATCCAGAAAATTCATTTAGGGGGGCCTCAGTCACATGTTGCTGAAGGCTACAAACGTTCTCAAAAGGATTCCTCGGATTCCCCAACGAAAACAAAACATGATTTTATATATATATATATATATAACTGTCGCAAAATTTAGGGGGACTGCCCCGCTTACATCCGCCACTGCTGATAAACAAACAAACACTTACCTCGGAATATCCATCCAACATTTGTAGAAAATATTGCAAAAGAACAAAACAGCACAGTCGTTAGTTACGTAGAATTATATCCATGCACAGATATTTTACATTGATACACATTTAAAATAAATATGTTTATAAATATCAAATAGTTATTCTGCTCGCACATTTCTGAACATAAACTATATTCAGAAAAAAAATGTACGTACAATCGCCTCGATATTAATAACCATATTAAAAAACGTTAAAGCATTGTTGACGTCACATCAATGCACACACCCTCGTACATTCTCCATTAGTTTATACAGACGTGAAATGCAAACAATTTGAAATTACTTCCAACTCATATACTTTCACGCAACTTAAAGCATCTCTTTACAAAATTGCAAATGATAGGGCATAATTCCGGAATATTGTTGCGTGTAAGAAATAAGAATTTTTCATTATTGGTCAAAAAAGAAAAATGTGATTCTTGTTTTATTATTTTATGATGTAAATCATTTCTAAAAGCATTATATATAGGGCACTTGATAATGAAATGATATTCGTCTTCAACTTCTAGGGGACAGTTGGGACAATATCTCTCATTCGCAGGGACATGTGGTTTCTTGTGTCTTCCCTTTTCAATCATAAGTGAATGTGAACTCAAACGAAGCCTACTAAAAGCTTTTCTGCTTTCATAGTCTTTGGTATGTAATAAATAGGACTCAGCTGAACTCGAAATTTGTTTGAATGACATATATGTGCGCATTTTATTACCATATTTGTTAGAATTATTGTTTGATGTTAGCTGTGTCGTAACATACTGCAAAAAGTACTGCTCGCATTTAATTACGATTTCACCTAAAATGCATGCAGTCGGTAATTCTGGAGTTGAAGATAGATGCGTAGGAATTCCAATTAGGTTTGCAGCATTAATAAGTTGAGCTACCCACGACGGTTTGTTGTTTTGAGCTGACTTTGAGCTATCAATAAACGCAGCAGTTAACAGTGGGTTGTTTGAAGTCTGGATATGTAATACATATTTAAAGGCATTAATAAGTTTAGCTACCCACGACGGTTTGTTGTTTTGAGCTGACTTTGAGCTATCAATAAACGCAGCAGTTAACAGTGGGTTGTTTGAAGTCTGGATATGTAATACATATTTAAAGGCATTAATAAGTTTAGCTACCCACGACGGTTTGTTGTTTTGAGCTGACTTTGAGCTATCAATAAACGCAGCAGTTAACAGTGGGTTGTTTGAAGTCTGGATATGTAATACATATTTAAAGGCATTAATAAGTTTAGCTACCCACGACGGTTTGTTGTTTTGAGCTGACTTTGAGCTATCAATAAACGCAGCAGTTAACAGTGGGTTGTTTGAAGTCTGGATATGTAATACATATTTAAAGGCGTTAAAGGGACATTCCTGAGTTTGTTGCAATTTTTAAGATTTCATCGACTAACAGAGACTTTTTGACGACTGTAATTATATATCAAATATATTTTTCTGCATAAAATATTAGTGGCTGTATATTAAACGTGTTTCTGGTCGTTCTAATATTTGTACTAGGTTAACTTTCATTTTATTTCCTAAAAGACAAAATCCAGTTTGAGCTTCTTACAAATATTAAGACGACCAGAAACACATTGAATATACAGACACTGATATTCTAAACAAGAAAATATATTTAATATGTAAGTTTAATCGTAGAAATATTTTATTAGTCGAAAACATCTTACAATGCAGCAAACTCAGGAATGTCCCTTTAATACCTATATCAATTCTTTTTTTTAACAAGACCATTGAAATGAGATGTGGGATTCCGAAGTCAGTGGGGTAGCCAGGATTTTATATTGTCGGGGGACCTATCGGATAGTGTCTATGAGTTGTGTTACAGGCCGAAAAAAAAGAAGAAACTACCCTGTCTGTGGGATGGTGCATATAAAAGATCCCTTGCTGCTAATCGAAAAGAGTAGCCCATGAAGTGGCGACAGCGGGTTTCCTCTCTCAATATCTGTGTGGTCCTTAGCCATATGTCTGACGCCATATAACCGTGTTGAGTGCGTCGTTAAATACAACATTACTTTCTTTCCGATCCTCGTTGTGACCCCTGTTTGATTTCACGCTGGATCCGCCACTGGGAAAGGAGCGTGTAATTCAAGGTGTACGCGTTACACTTTACATGAAAGACACTGAACAGTTTGACCATGATGCAAGTCTGAAACCGCCGCGTTAAGTGACCGTATCTTAAAGCTGCATCTCGGGGAATTAGATGTGTTATTGAACCATTTAGAATACTGTATACCAATCAACATTCATTGTCTTACTATCGAACGCCATTCTTCAATAGCATTTGACCGGCCTCGGTGGCGTCGTGGCAGGCCATCGGTCTACAGGCTGGTAGGTACTGGGTTCGGATCCCAGTCGAGGCATGGAATTTTTAATCCAGATACCGACTCCATACCCTGAGTGAGTTCCCCGCAAGGCTCAATGGGTAGGTGTAAACCACTTGCACCGACCAGTGATCCATAACTGGTTCAACAAAGGTCATGGTTTGTGCTATCCTGCCTGTGGGAAGCGCAAATAAAAGATCCCTTGCTGCCTGTCGTAAAAGAGTAGCCTATGTGGCGACAGCGGGTTTCCTGTAAAAAAATATGTGCGGTCCTTAACCATATGTCTGACGCCATATAACCGTAAATAAAATGTGTTGAGTGCGTCGTTAAATAAAACACTTCTTTCTTTCTTTTTCTTTCAATAGCATTTGGCTATAGACGTTATACATCACCTACAAAACTGTATTTTATTTCATGGTTTTCGTCTACATCAGCGTCTCTCTCTCTCTCTCTCTCTCTCTCTCTCTCTCTCTCTCTCTCTCTCTCTCTCTCTCTCTCTCTCTCTCTCTCTCTCTCTCTCTCTCTCTCTCTCTCTCTCTATATATATATATATATATATATATATATATATCTATGTATGTATGTATATGTATATGTTATGAAATATACACACATACAAAAGAGTATATTTAGCTTAATGTTAATGGGATTCCTAATTTAGGTGCTGGCTCAGTTTGTTAAGCAAAGACTAATGTAATCAAAACTATTTAGGGGTTACAGCAGACTTGTAACCCAACCCCCCACACCCAGATTCGCGCCTGTAGAAACAGAAAATTATAAAACTCCCCAAAACCACGAAAACAAAAATAAAAGCAAACAGAAATAAATAACGAAGAAAATGTGTTTTAAAAATGGATTCCATATATCAAGCTTTTAAAGTTCAAATCATTCGCTGGAGTATGTTGTACATTCATTATGGTATTTTCCTCACTGTTACGCCATACGTCCATAAATAAGGACAAGTTCATTAAACGTGTCAAAAATCACTCCCGATAAAACGTGTCCCGGAAATAACCGACTTTAGAGAACTTTTACTCTGAGAAATATCGACTGAGTAGGCGTCACGTGTGAGGGAAGCCGCTGAAGATTCCTCCACACCAAATCAATTCTCGTTACCGATACAGTTAACATTTTGTAATAAAACTGATATAAACATTTTATGAACCCAGACAGTAAATGCATATATATGCCACGTTACATTTAATCTAACTGTAAAAACACGAGGTGTCGCGTGGAATTTAAAAGATTCTGCCAATTACCTTTGGTCGATAGATTGTGGTAACTATCCCAAACCCTTATCGTGAACCTAACCATAACTGTTGGCTAAATGGCCGGGTATGGGTGTCTTAGAGAATGTTGCCTTTTTATTAGTAATGCTTAATTTTACAGAAAATCTAAGTTCTATTAAACAAAATTGTGGTTAAATTTCATTTTATTTTCTAAAATATGTTTTTTCGTACGTACGTAATTATTTGAAGACAAAATCCAGTTTGGGCTTCTTACAAATATTAAGACGACCAGAAACACATTGAATATACAGACACTGATATTCTAAACAAGAAAATATATTTAATATGTAAGTTTAATCGTAGATATATTTTATTAGTGGGAAACATCTTACAATGCAGCAAACTCAGGAATGTCCCTTTAAAGAAAAGAATCTGTTTACGTCAAAGGGAACCGATGGACTGGCATATCACTCTATAACAATAACGTTAAGATTTCATATCAAAATGGATTATTACGTTTTAAACTTATACCAACTCGCAATTATTACGTTTTAATGTCAGTGTAAATAAAAGAAACAAATGTGTACAAACGTTTGTTTTCTTTAATGACACCACTAGAGTACTTTGAATTATTAGCCATCGGCTATTGGATGTCAAATATTTGGTAATTTTGACATACAGTATTAGAGAGGAAACCCGCTACATTTTTCCATTAGTAGCAAAGGATCTTTTATATGCTCCATCCCACAGATAGGATAGCACATACCTCGACCTTTCACATACCAGTCGTGGTGCACTGGCTGAAACGAGAAATAGCCTAATGGGCCCACTGACGGTGATCGATCCTAAACCGACCAGTCATCTGGCGAGCACTTTACCACTGGGTTACGTCCCGACCCCATAAAATTGTTTGATACAGGGATGAAGACAACTGTTGGAACACCAAAGGTAAAGCACACGCAATTCTGTCTTTAGTCTGTATGTACGGCATTATCGATTACTTTATGTGAAACTGCATACCTTGGCTGTTCCAGCATTTTGTGTTCATCCCTGTAGTAGAAATGAGCTTTAATCTATACAATTTGATAGTAATTTGTTGAGAAACTTTTTTTATTTTCATACATTTTTGAGGTACACCCCCCCCCCCCCCCCCCCCCACCAAAAAAAAAAAAAAACCCCACAAAAAACCCCACCGTATGAAAGTTAGTATGGATTTAAAATTTAATGCTATGTTTTTATATAAGTTTTAGCATTATATGCCAATTTATCGGGTTTTGATTTTTTGGGTCACAGACGGACACTACACAGTCTTGTCATACGGTGTTAACTAACATTAATGGAAAAGGAAAGGAAAAGAATGTTTGTTAAAAGACATACCAGAACTTGTAAAACCACGGCAGTTTGGGATCCAGCACTGGTTGGGAATGTTCCTGGCCCAGCGAGAGGGTTCGATCCTACGAGCCATCGCACCTCAGATGGGCGCTCTACCACTGAGCTACGTCGTGCCACAGCAACCGATTTTAAAATCGCATATTGCAGTATTTTAATTTCGCTGTTAAATGGGCGATGTAGTTATTGCGTTAGGGGGAGAACATAGGATCAGGAGGGCACCATGGCAATTCTGAGAGCATAACAGCAACTTAAGAAGTTCCTTATGGAAAACCCCCCAGCAAATACAAACAAGACAAAAAATATAAGACTGAAATAAATGTGCTGAAACTTGAAATGGATCATTGTAAACATGGCATTGCATTTACTGTTAGATGACGCAGTTGCAGACTGTAAACTAGAGGTTGAAACCAACCTAATACAAATATTAGTACAATCAGAAACACGTTTAATATACAGCCACTATTTTATGCAGAAAAATATATTTAATATGTAATTACAATCGTTAAAAAGTCACTATTGGTCGATAACATCTTAAAAATTGAGCAAACTCAGGAATATCCCTTTAATAATCACGGGTTTGAATCTAACATATATGTCAACGGTTGACTATTTCTACATAGTGCAGGAAAGTAACCTAATCCACCTGGCTGTTTGTCCCAAGGGGATGTTTGATATCTTGGTTCTCTTTGTTTTCCTGCCGTTGATTCTATATTTGCCGTTTAATTTTAATTTTAATTTTTATTATAAATTGTATCTTACTGTAAACACGTCAAACGGAACGTACTATTACGAAGTCTTGTAATACACTGATGAATATGCTGTAAAGAAAAATGTTTGTTTTGTTTAACGACATCACTAGAGCATATTGATTTATTAATCATCGGCTATTGAAAGTCAAACATTTGGTCATTTCTAAGAAAGGAAACCCGCTGCATTTTTCCATTAGTGGCAAGAGGTCTTTTAAATGCACCATCCCGCAGACATGATAGCACATAGCACGGCATTTCATATACCAGTCGTGGTGCATTGGCCGGAACTAGAAGTAGCTCGAAGAGCCCACCGATGGGGATCGATGTTAGCGCTTTACCAAGGGGCTACATCCTACCCCATGCGGTAAAGAAACCGGTATCTGTATTAAAACAGCAACAACAACACCACCATTAAAAGCTTTTTGTTCCGGTAAGTATTTGTATTTAGACGACTAGTATTGAACAATGCCAATTTTTATTTCAGGTGAAATGCACTTTTATGGTTTCAGGGAAGTTGGGTAAAGAAAAACAACGCAAAATATAATATAACGTCGAAAAACATTAACAACTCCACAAAAATAGCCATTTAATCATAGGTATGTAATATAGAGTCAATGCGACACTCAGTAATCAATATGAGGCAACAAACCCGCTACTGTCACATGACCACTCTTATTACTGATTAGCAGTAAGACATGTTTTAATACTGCTTAAAATACATGTTTTATACTGCTCTTATGCCAGTCGTCAAACAGTGATTAAAATACATGTTTTATACTGCTTATGCCAGTCGTCAAACAGTGATTAAAATACATGTTTTATACTGCTCTTATGCCAGTCGTCAAACAGTGATTCGAACACGACAAACCAATGTATGTCTCCGCTGAGGAAAAGAAAGAAATGTTTCGTTAGGAAACTTTAGCACATATAGAGAAAGACAAACGGACAAATACACAAACATAAAAATAGGCAGGCAACTAGCTAGATAAATAGGCAGGCAGACAGACAGATATATATATATATATATATATATATATATATATATATATATATATATATATATATATATAGAGAGAGAGAGAGAGAGAGAGAGAGAGAGAGAGAGAGAGAGAGAGAGAGAGAGAGAGAGAGAGAGAGAGAGAGAGAGAGAGAGAGAGAGAGAGAGAGAGAGACAGAGAGAGACAGAGACAGACAGACAGAGAGACAGAGACAGAGAGAGAGAGAGAGAGAGAGAGAGAGAGAGAGAGAGAGAGAGAGAGAGAGAGAGAGAGAGAGAAAGACAGACACACACACACACACACACACACACATATATATATATATATATATATATATATATAGAGAGAGAGAGAGAGAGAGAGAGAGAGAGAGAGAGAGAGAGAGAGAGAGAGAGAGAGAGAGAGAGAGAGAAATGGAGTGAGTGAGAGATAGATAGATAGATAGATAGATAGATAGATAGATAGATAAATAGATAGATCAATAGATACACAGATAGATACACATATGCATAGTAAAAGAAAGAACGGAAAAACAACAAGGGGCCTTTTATAATTATGCACGTTTCCATACAGTACAGAACGTACCACGACCTTTATAGTACCCGCTGTGGGACACTGGTTATGATGGGGGGATACCATAATCCATCGACAGCGATCGACCCTATGATCTCCGTACAACCCTCACACCCAGCACTCTACCATTAAGCTACCGGCCTCGGTGGCGTCGTGGTTAGCCATCGGTCTACAGGATGGTAGGTACTTGGTTCGGATCCCAGTCGAAGCATGGGATTTTTAATCCAGATACCGACTCCAAACCCTGAGTGAGTGCTCCGCAAGGCTCAATGGGTAGGTGTAAACCATTTGCACCGACCAGTGATCCATAACTGGTACAACAAAGGCCATGGTTTGTACTATCCTGCCTGTGGGAAGCGCAAGTAAAAGATCCCTTGCTGCCTGTCGTAAAAGAGTAGCCTATGTGGCGACAGCGGGTTTCCTCACCAAATCTGTGTCGTCCTTAACCATATGTCTGACGCCATATAACCGTAAATAAAATGTGTTGAGTGCGTCGTTAAATAAAACATTTCTTTCTTTCCTACCATTGAGCTATATCCTGTCCCCCAAAGACAAATTAGTTTTCTTTAAAATCCCCTCCTCCTCCCAGACACATGGGTCGGTACCGTGTGAGAACTCCATGTCAATGAAACCAGCTGTTAAATCGATTCTGTTTTCCTATTTCAACATTGTTTTTAATACGCCTACATTTACTGAACTTTACGGCGATGTGGCTAGCGCATATTTCGGTTATGCTGGTGGATGGAGGAAGTTTGTGGACAGTGGGGGCGGTGGAAACTGGGATTTTCATTAATGCGTATAGTTTTAAAGAAAAGCTTTCTAAAAGTAACCTTCATTTACAATCAAGACGGAAAAATCGATACCTGAGAAAAGGGTAAATTAAAAACAAACACTTGACATAGTTAGAAGAATTCATTATTAATGAGGCAGCTCTGTTGAATTCGATTACCAAGAAAGAAGTATTTTACTCAATATTTTACTATTTTTGTTAAGGTGTTCTTTTTTTAAGAAGATTCAGAAAAACAATACACCCACCCCATAACAAAAATAACAAAATGTAGCACCAACAAAGTTGGTTTAGTTGATATTCAAGTGAATTTTAGCTTACTTACAAGCCACAGCCAAGTGAAATATAATTATTACACTAAAGTCCTAACTTTAGTGATAGCCAAGTTTACGTTAGCCCGCTTACATGTCACAGCCAGGAATTTCTTTCTTTCGTTTTTTCTCTTTTTTGACATTACAAACATGGATGATTAATTTCTTTCGCCTGTGGCGATATTAATTGTTTTAGAAGGCCGTGTGCAGTTCCAAATTGCACTTAAGCCCAGATGGGCAACTTGTTACGTGATACCTTGCGCGAGGGTCATCGAGCTTTTCTAATACACACCTAGCGCAGGTGTGGAGGCCATGTGGCTAGTAGTTACGTAATATCTCCGGTAGTGCTGTTTATGGCCAGGGGATTGCTCGCGGGATGGCGACAGCCAGTCTGACGATCAGAGGAAAATATGCCGGCATGGTGGTTGTGGAAAATCCACATGATACGTGAGGTACCGCCTTGTACCCCCAGGCGATATTCGCTGTCTCTGAGAGTTTTGAATAAATAGCTAGGATTTTAGAGATATCGAGGAGAACTAGGAAGGCTCCAGGGGAATCGCTGTCCGTCCACTGAACGATCTATATTAGTTCAGACCGGACTTTGGTAAATATATATTTCTGCTCTGGGTATAACCTTGATGTGATTGATGTGACTTTAAATATTTTAATACTGTATTATACCAATATTCTTTAGACAGTGTCTTCGGTCATCTGACGAAGTAAATCGTAGACTTTTTGTTCTAACATTATACGAGTATTTGGTAATATAAAGCTTAGCCAGTCATCCTAGAAGACCTAGGTAAACTGTAGGTTATTGTCTTTATTGTGATAGGTACCAGTATTAATTCTGTGTTACAAGGTTACTGAATGAGTAGTTAAGGTTAATTAAAAATTAACCAGTTAGGAATAGTGTTGTAATTCCTTTATTAATTAAGTTCCCCTGGAAGCGTTTCTCCATTATTACACGTGTGTGTGTTAGCGTTTCTCAATTATCACACGTGTGGGTGTTGTGTCACGGTGAAGTGATTAGCATATTGTGTAAACTAGACACCTAGAGATTAACTAATTAAGTGATCAGTTCTGGGTTGTCATTATTTGTTGTTATTAATTAACTACTGCGGCAGTACATTTGTCAGCGTAGGTTAATACAGATTCCAAAGTGTATTGTGTTTTTGTTGTGTTTTCTAGTGAACTAAACGTGCTATAATAATATATACTTTATATAAGATCTTATCTCTGATCATACCTAGACGAGCCACACTCGGGTAAATACTGCTCGATACAGAGAGATCTAATAGATATACAGTTAGGAGAGATATTTGGATAATCGTGTTTTATTCAGTTACGGGTATTATAGAATCCCCGTGACAATGATGATGAGATAATGGTAAAGACGCAGTATTTCCATTTCAGTATGGTACTACTTGACAGGTCCGTGCTCGACACTTGCTGTCAGTTGAGCTATCTCGGTATCACCCGAGCCCGGGGTACACGGCACCTGGAGTGCATGCCGGGTAATCATCCTCCATGTGGGGCCCTACACTCGGCAGACACACACATAATGACACCTGTGAAGTGAGTGAAACTCGGTGTATGTGGCCTTAAACCTACCCATTGAGCCTAGCGGTGCACTCACTCTGGATTGGAGCCGTACTGGTATAAAGAAAAGTTTCCATTGCCTCAGGTTAGATACGAACCCAGTACCTACCAGCCTCCAGTCCGATGGCACACTCACTACACCACCTACGCCGGAATCTCCTAGTTGACCAAAGACCATTGTTAC
Source organism: Gigantopelta aegis (assembly GCF_016097555.1). NCBI lineage: Eukaryota > Metazoa > Mollusca > Gastropoda > Neomphalida > Peltospiridae > Gigantopelta > Gigantopelta aegis. Next base: position 89,792,981 of record NC_054701.1, read on the forward strand.
GGTGATCTTGACGCTGGATAACGTTGGTTCGACTCAGATCTACTAACGTCGACTTGACGGAGAAAAAGTACTAACATTTAAGAATTGAACGTGAATTTTTTTTAGTTTCATGCTAGTATGAAACGCAAAACCGCTTTACACACTGTATGAATGGCGTAGCGCGTTAGCGCGAAGCCATTCATACTAAAGTTCCAAACACATAACCATGTCATTAATGTAAACCTCTTTAAAATAAAAAGTGAACTTTATTTTCCAACTATTTACTATTTTATTAACACGAAATTCATACTCAACATTAGCGGAATGCCTATGGTAGTTTCGGCTTTTTCCGTCAATAGCCGAATGAGAGAATGACAATGTTACAATCATTAATACAATTCATATTAATTTTTTGCATTAAATATCAATACCAAGTAGAAACATTTTGAATTCACTAGAAACATATAACGTAAGTAATTTTAATAACTTTTAACCTGTAATAAAAATGTCTGAAGCGATCTATTTTGTATGGTATAATTTATATGTGAAGCGGTTGGTGTATGAATATTTAACTACGAACTGTGGATGGGCGCCATTTTTTGATTACTGTCCAGATTTACCAATTACGACGTTGAAATTACAGTTATAAAATATCTGAGTGCGTGAAAATTCCATGTGTTGATAGATTTGACATGGAGAAAGTGGTTTCAATGTTTCCGGAAATGGATGAAACAGGTGTGTCGCGAGTGTCTGTGTTTACTGGCCTTGTAATTGTGGAAGTGGCAACACAGGATGGTTTTGGCATGTGTGACTTCAAGTGGTGCGACACAAGTATTCGTGACATTTGACAGTGCCATGCTGATGTTTCGTTTTTGGAAAGTGGAACATTCTCTGTTGTAGCTTCGAATTGAAGCTTCGTTGCTGTGTCCCGACATGTACATGATATGCCTAGTTTCAAAACCCGAGTCGTTTAAAGATTGGACCGTTGAATGCGCGTTACTGCTAATGGTTGGCATGAACTGACTGAATTTTGTTTTTGAAATCGCTTTTGTAAAAGACCAAATTCCATTGGAATTATACACTTTTTTTGGATCGACAAAATAGATTTTTAGCTGTGGGATTTTGAATTCACTATAAACATGTAACGTAAGTAATTTCAATAACTTTTAACCTTTAATAAAAAATGTCTGAAGCGACCTATTTTGTATGGTATAATTTATATGTGAAGATTTTTAGACGTTTACAAGTTTGACGGCAGACGATTACTGTTTGATGTCTAAAAATAGAATCTCAAGGAAATTACTCGGGGATTCCTTTGTTGACATAATTCATAAAGTAGTTCCGGCTATATAGCCAAAAATAGTACTAAACTGAGATTCATGGTGCTATGAATGCCAGTTTTTATCATCACGTGATACGAATTTAACCAATCCAAGGGTTTATAATAAAGGGATTTTTAGAGATTGGAATTATAATATTTTGACGTTATTCGGATTGGCGTGTATGCCAACCCATTTCTCTTTAAGTATATTATCACTCTGTGATTACCATACTTATAGTGTAATGTTGCCGGTAAAATATTATAAAATGCTGGAAAAGGCCTTAATAGCTGTGGAATTACTGGAACAAGATTTACCCAACTTTCGCGAATACCCAGCCTACGTTCAGCGACAGCGAACCACGCTAACGTTGGCACGATTTCCCGGTGTGATCAATTGATTTATCGTGAAGCGCAAACACCAGTCTAGATATTGTTTTCTTATTCCGCCCGGCAGCACTCAGCTTCAGCAAATTAGCCAAACCATCTTCTGAGTGGCAATTTTCCTAAAGACAAAGCAAGAAGGGTGTAGCAAAGTGGCAGTCCTCCCGAAGAAGCGGAAAAGACGCATCGTTTATATCCATGTTTTACGAAGATCTTAGCGCTAAGATCACCTTAAATGCATTATGTACTTAAGGTGATCTTAGCACTAAGATCGTTTAGTGAAAACGGAGCCCTGGAGAGTGGAAGCCTTCTTGGACGAAGCATGTGGGAGTGGTTCGTGTGAACACACTGTCACAACTATTGTCATAAAACATTCGTTGCACTGCCTTGTGCCGAGATACGAGTTTGAATGAGTTAATGGTTTTGTTGTTCAGTCTGTTATGATATAATATTAAATTTAAGTATTATTGTTTAGTGGCCTGATGTAAGATACACAACCAGTGAGCAAACTGATGTAGATGAATTTCTACTGACCTCTATTGATGTCAAGAACCGGTGGACAGTATGGACTGGTATGAAGCCATTATAAATTCTGCCTTCAATATTAACCACGTCACCATCCCACTCCACTACTGTAGATTTTAAGCAATGTGACTGATTATATTTGTGCGTGGGTAGCATTTGTCTTGCAGAGACATTTCAACAAAGAAAGATGAGAAATTTTTCACTTTCTGTTATGAGATAGAGTCTTCAATATTAATCACCATACGCCTCACCTCTCACCCTCACCTACTCCTGTAGTGTTTAAGTACAGTAATGTGACCGATGACTGAATGTATTACTATATACGCAAATATGTTCGCGAATAAAATATACTGCAAAATCGCGAACACGTTGATAGCGCCGCGAATTTAATTATGCGCGAATTTAATAAAGCGCGAACTTATTTCCGATTTGGTAAAATATTATTTCTCTTATAATATATAGTCTTATATATCTACATGACCAACCCATATCAGAATCAAGCAGAGGTCCGCAAGGTCACGTGATTCTGTAAACCTGCATGGTTACGTGGATTTGATTGAAGTGACACACAGCTGGGTGTAAGTCTGTTGTTACGTAATCTCAGTTTTCTTTGTTTTCTTTGTAACTTTGAATGGAAGTTTGTGTGTACCACCAATAATTCAAAGTTATTTCTTATGATATTTGCGTTTTTCAATTTTCTGTATCGCATGTGCGTGTTCCATCGATAACATGTCTTATCATTAACGTCTCGCTGACAGCATGGTGAACATGTCCAAGTGTGTGCGTGAAATCGTCATTGAAAAGAGTTTGGCAAATGAAATATGGGTAATTTTGATTTTATTATCGCGAAAATAATTCCTCGCGAAAATGTAAAAGCGAATTATTTTAGCCGCGAAAATATTTGCGCTTTTGTCTCACATAGTCATCTTGACAAAAAAGAAGAGATATTAATAGTCATACTCATCACACCCTTCACCCGTTGATTTTAAGTACAGAAATGTGATTGGTGAGTGTAAATATTATATTTGTGCGTGGGTCGCTTTTGTATCACACACAGAAAGAAGAGACATTTTTCACTTTCCGTTATGAGTTAGAGAAACCTTGTTTGGTGTCCTTTAATGATGACATCCAATGCCTACTGACGGCCCTAGACATGTTTGTGTGGTGAGATGATCGTGATGACAGCGACTGCGGACAATGGTTAGAATAGAAGCAGGAAATGGTAGCACCAGGAAGTTTACTGTTCGTTTTTACACAATTGGAATTAATCCGCCGCGTAAGACGCAATAGGCGACCTTCGTGTAATCAATCTAACATTACATTTTTATTTCTCTTTTTATATCTGTCGACAACCGACACACTTCCTTTGATTTTCAAATATCAAAAGGTAGCATCAGTTGTTATGCAACAGTTACTGCAAAACAACAATGCTTTGAAAATAGTATAAAAAAAAAATTCTTTCAATTAATGCACAGAGAATTTTTACAGCGAACAGAATTATGTCCAAAATTAAATTTGCGAACTGTTTGCCGTAGATAAACTAGACAGAGTTATTAACCCACACGATTTTACTTGGATCGCGGAGCTGCATGGAATAGCTCATACACTAGACAGTTATAACCCACGCGATTTTACTTGGATCGCGGAGCTGCATGGAATAGCTCATAAACTAGACAGAGTTATTAACCCACACGATTTTACTTGGATTGCGGAGCTGCATGGAATAGCTCATACAACATTCCACTTGTTGGGGTTAGGGGTAGAGTGAGTGACAGGCTGATTTTAATTCCATTTAATTTTATCCGACGTTATATAGCTAAATAAAAATGGGTTGAATGCGTCGTTAAATTAAACATTTTCTTTTTCTTTAATTTTTAATTTTGTGCGTTTAAAGCACACATACTTTAGCACCTCAGCTCTCTGGGCTGTCTGTTCAAGATAGAGGTTAATGGTTAGTGGTTAGTGGGAGAGACGTCTGATGACTTAACCACCATGCCGTTGTTCGAACGTCACAATCATACACATTGACTTCATACATGACAGGGTCGCTAACAGTAGACCCAATTTTCCAGGCATCGTAAGATGACAGTTACTGAGGTGGACCAGCTATATATTAATTTATCTTTTAACTGGAGGTGTGTGTGTGTGTGTGTGTGTGTGTGTGTGTGTGTGTGTGTGTGTGTGATTATCTTCAGTTTGGAGGTAAAGTGTCCACTCCCGTTTCCTATATTAATGTCAGTGTACAAGGCGAAATCATTGTTCGAGATTTGACTGACAAGGGTGACAGAGTGATCCAAACATCAGTGTAACCATATGAGGTTCAATTATATGATGCATTATAAAGACAGTGACCAGAAATAAAATATGAAGGTCCTTTCTAGCGGAGGAGGCAGCAGAAATACATAAAAGTGCTCTTTGTAGTTTAAAAGTGCCAGTTTTTTGTCTAGCTGTCTAAGACTATATATTACTGCACCTTGAGTTTGTTTCAAAAACCCTCTTAGTTATTTTAGACGACGAACAGCCATGGATATATTTTCTTTGACGTGACTCAATCTTTGAAGTCAGTAAATGTGGACGAGAAGAGAAACCAAACAGCAACAAAGCGCTAAAGAGACGAAAGAAGCTGGAAAACCAGACGTGGATGACAAGATTTACTGGAAACGCGGCTCTGTGTAGCGCTTCTCAGCCAGACATCAAACGTGTCACAACAAGGCTGAGACATGCATAGTAATCTGTATAAAATACAAATACGTAATGTGGGATTGACAGTCAGACATACAGTTAACTTTCTAATACTGTTGGTGAGGGTTGTAGTTAATATTTGCTTTTACATTTTATGTGCTCTCCTATTTCTTTCTATCAGTATAGTTTTAATAAATCTATATTAAAATCAGGGCTGTTACTAATTAAAACTAACCAGGGGCAGTAAAGAAATACAAGGCCATAGCAACATAATACAAAGTGTTTTCCAGCTGATAAGGACACTTTTACGCGTTTTGACGAGTGGGGAGATAACTGCTTTCTGCGTCCAACTATATCCGGCCATAAAGCTAAAACTGAACTATCACTTGAATCTTTACCGTATTAGCTGGCACAGTGCTTATAAATCCTCTGATATCATTACAAGCACGGGCTTATAAAAACGTTTAGAGTCAAGACTCGTATAAGTCTCAGATTGTAACCTCATGAAAATGATATCATTACAAGCACGGGCGTATAAAAATGTTTAGAGTCAAGACTCGTATAAGTCTCAGATTTTAACCTCATGACAATATCATTACAATTACGGGCCCATGTATCATCATAAATATGTTCAGAAATGTTTGACAGTGTGGAAAAACTCTACAACTAATTATAACATCACGATACTCTTTTAGTGACGATGTTTCGAATCAGTGTGTTGTCGTGTAGACAGATCCTTTCATGTAATACCTTAAAGAAGCTTCAATCTTTCTGACAACAAAAGGTACATATTAAGTATATTTTCTGTCTACATCATTACCTCTGAATATTCAATATGTTTCTGGTCGTCATAATGTTTGTAGCAACCAAAACTGGATTTTATATCCCATTAATTTCGTACGTACGAAAAAATGTATTTAAATAAATATGTACATTTAATCATTAAAAAGACTGATTGTCGGAAGCATTGATCGGATGTTCCTGACCTTGACACTTCTGTTTCGCTGATCGTTTGTTCACCGTAATTAACTTGTCACCTACATCTGTGTTACACGGGTCACTTTTTTCTTCTTTTTTTTCTTTTTTTTTAAAACTACATGTTATATCGTCTGCCACTTTCACATTTGGCATTATCAATTCCACGTTTACAGCCATTTTGTAACACCTTGTGGACATTTCCACGGACTAATTTTCTAATTTACATTCGTGCTTGAACATTTCCATGTTAACACGTTTAGTTTAATGACAGTTATCGCTGTCAATTGTGTCAGTTGGGACTCCGTTCGCAGATTAACCCGAGTCGCCATTTAAAGGGACATTCCTGAATTTGCTGCAATTTTAAAGATGTTATCGACTAACAGAGACATTTTAACGATTGTAATTATATATCAAATATATTTTTCTGCATAAAATATTAGTGACTGTATATATTAAACGTGTTTCTGATCTTTGTAAAAATTTGTACTAGGTTAAATTTTATTTTATTTCCTAAAATATATGTTTTCGTACGTACGAAATTATTAGAAAACAAAATCCAGAATGGGCTTCTTACAAATATTAAGACGACCAGAAACACATTGAATATACAGACATTGATATTCTAAACAAGAAAATATATTTAATATGTAAGTTTAATCGTAGAAATATTTTATTAGTCGAAAACATCTTACAATGCAACAAACTCAGGAATGTCCCTTTAAACTGAAAAGTGTTGAGGTTACTAGACACCAAATCAATTCCCATTGATGATAACGTTAACTGAAATAAAACTTAAATAAACTGTGTATGAACCAGGCCAGTGTGCAGGAAACGGTTTCGCTGACATTAAGAAGAAAGCGTACTAGTATACACCCTGTTTTATAATACATTTATACATTTTATAATACACATTTCATGAACTACAAAAGAAGAATCTGAAGACCGTTCACAAACCACGCCATTTTATTTCTCACAAAATAACAATAAACATTTGGCATTTCGTAATATTGAGCATTTTAAACGTAACAACCGCATATAACAAAACGCTATTAACACTGTATATATACATTAGCGTTAAATAATAGACGCAGTGTTAACATTTACAACCGAATACAATACAGAACAGACTTTGGTTTTTATCAACGGGACAAATTACAATCGGGTTCATCATATTCAAATTCATAAGTGATTTTTCAGAAAGCAAACACACGTTTTACTAAACGTTGAAATGTACTGGATCTCAACGACCAGAGGTTCTACTTTGTGGTGGAGATTTATGACGGCCATCTTGGATTTCCAGAATTTTAACCGTAATAAGCCGCTATCTGTTAACATTTTAGCATCAGAACTACCTAGTACACGTCACCAAATGGCGCATACCAGAGTACAACTTGCCATTAATCACGATTCTGTAAACGCATTGCATTTTGTGAATAGTAGCATCACATTTCTGTCGTCATATTAGTAAATGCGGGTTTTAAATGGCTGCCATTTAGGAAATTCAAGAAAGCTGCCAAAATGAATGAAACAAATATTGTATTTTTTGTTGTTGGTGCTGGTAATGTTTTTTTTTTTTTTTTTTTTTTTTTTTTTTTTAAACATTTAGCTTTTGTGTGTGTGTGTGTGTGTGTGTGTGTGTGTGTGTGTGTTTTGGGTAGGGTTTTGGTGGGGTTTTTTGCATTTAGTACACTCCAACGTTTATAAAAAAATATACATGTTTGCTAATTTGAACATAATTACCCAACGAACTGAACTAATGTTAAAAACCTCTCTGGTATTCACACCATGAACGTGCATGGAAGGCACATTTTACACGGATACCAATTCCACACGTTCGTATCCTTCGTTGAAAGACCACCATCTGATGTAGGCACTAATAGTGGATTTTGTGACAGTGTGATCCAAGTGAATCCATTTTCGTGCTTAACTGGGCGCCGTTTTACATAGCTATCTTATACACTTAAGATGATCTTGGCGTTAAGATCACCTCAAGTGCATAGCTATCTTATACACTTAAGATGATCACCTCAAGTGCATAGCTACATTATACACTTAAGATGATCTTGGCGTTAAGATCACCTCAAGTGCATAGCTATCTTATACACTTAAGATGATCACCTCAAGTGCATAGCTACATTATACACTTAAGATGATCTTGGCGTTAAGATCACTTCAAGTGCATAGCTACATCATACACTTAAGGTGATCTTAGCTCTAAGATCGCTTCGTAAAACGAAGTCCAGATAGATATATTAACCATGTATTGAGGTGGTAAAGATTTTGTTTGTTCTTTGCCTAAGAAAAAGACACATATCACATGCTGCATTTCGACAAGGTTGGTATAGCTGGGTAGGCAAAAATTAATTTAAAAAAAAAAGGAGAAAAAACAAAAACGAAAAACACTCTCATCAATCATTCATGTAAGATTATTTTCGTGACATTAGAAAATCAGAAGGATATGGCAGGGATCGCAAGTGATACCCCAGCACATGGTTTAATCGGTAGCTATTACATGTCTCATGTGACAGTTTTGACACTTGCTTTGATGTTAGAATCAATGTGCTCTAGAGGTGTCGTCAATTTGGTTTTAACCTTTTGTCTAATATTAGAGAGGAAACCCGCTGCTTTCACCACAGAGTCTACCCCCGAAAAGCAGCATGTATATGTTTTGTTTCACAAACAGGACAACCTATAACGTGACATTTTTAAACAAGTGGTGGAACAGGTTGGAATGGAAATTACGTCAAATGGTTTCACCGAGGAGAATTGATCCAACGCTCCATCGCATCCCAGATGAGCATTTTGTTCATCGAAGTATTCCCCATCCCGTACTTAGTGTTGGAATGTGTTCTCTAAATAACTCTTTGTAACAATGTAACAAAACAGTATTACAAATCAGCTGGCACTGCCTATAACAATGTTAAGTATAGATTTTAAGATACTTTATATACCCAATAATGTCAAACCCCCCAGCAGATATTGCCAATAAATACAGCAACGTTAAGTATACTGTAATTTGTTTCTTTTAATAATAATACAATCTAATTAAAATTAGCTCCACTATTACATGTGGATCTAAAGACAGCCAGTTGGAGCTCATGTCCACCAATCAAAACCTTACTTGCAGAATCCTGCCAGTGATTTAAAAATAATTTGAAAACATTCCGAATTATCCTGAGGGTATACGACATGTTTCGTGTGAATTACGAATGCCTTAAAACATGTTTTACTTTATAAAATAAATAATTTGTAATTTAAAACTGAAGACTGATTTAGTTTTTTTTAATTTTATAAATAAATAAATAATTTTTAATGTAAAATTGAAGACTGATAACCCACCCCGTACGTACTGGTATGGTTCGCTGTACTGCGGCCACTAAAATAGACTCGCCCGATATTTTTAGAATTTGTATGCTCCCAAATAACGTTATAAAAGACGAAGTGTGATTGGTCAATATTTAAATTATTATTTACAGACGAAATGTTACCTGGACATTGGGGACTATGCAGTGTTGTTAGTTTTATAATCACTGGCAGGATTCTGCAAGTAAGGTTTTGATTGGTGGACATGAGCTCCAACTGGCTGTCTTTAGATCCACATGTAATAGTGGAGCTAATTTTAATTAGATTGATAATAATAAAACCAACCAAACAAACACCCCCACCCAAAACAACAACAACACACACAGAGAAAACAACAGAACCCCCTACTCCAGCAGGCACTGGTAATAAATACAACAATATTAAGTATACTTTATATTCCCAACAATGTTACAAACCAGCAGGCACTGCCAACAGATATAACAATGTTAATAAAACTTTATATAATCAGTAATGTTAAAACCGAACTAATAAATACAAATATTAAGAATGCCCTGCATACATAAACACGTGAAGCCACCCCGATGGGAAAGCCACATGAATACGTGTTCCGATTTACAATATCAACACAAAACACGGTTTGTCTACAATATAAACTCTATACAGGACTTCCACTCCCCAGGATGGTACATGCTTCCAACTTCATATATGACTTCCATTCCCTAGGATGGTACATCCTTCCAACTCTATACAGGACTTCCATTCCCCAGGATGGCACATCCTTCCTACTTCATATAGGACTCCCACTCCCCAGGATAGCACATCCTTCCTACTCCATATAGGAATTCCATACCCCAGGATGGTACACCCTTCCTACAAAAATATAAATTGAAGCTGTATTGACAAACTACGCACAAAAACGAATCTTTTCACCGACAGCTATGTAAGTTATAATCAGGTCACCTTTTGTCAAAATACAAAGATGAGCTTTACAATGCAATGCTTATTTTGTGACTATGTTGAACATCGAGTGTTGCCTTGTACAAAAATGCGACTTTGAATTCTGCTGCACATCGATGTCAAATGCCAGAGAATAAATTGTAACGTCTACAGAAAACATTTAATAATACAAATTAGACAAACGCCTCGGTCACCGACAAAATCTACAAAACGTATCACAGTATGAGAAACATTCGAACAAATAATTAAATTCAATACATCTTATTTCATATAGGACTGCCATTCACCAGGATGATACATCCTTGCAACTCCATATATGACTGCCATTTGTCAGGATGGTACATCCTTCCTACTTGGTACAGGACCTCCAATACCCAGGATGGTACACCCTTCCTACTTCATATAGGACTTCCACTCCCCAGGATGGTACACCCTTCCTACTTCATATATAACTTCCACTCCCCAGGATGGAACATCCTTCCTACATGGTACAGGACCTCCACTCCCCAGGATGGTACACCCTTCTTACTTCATATATGACTTCCACTCCCCAGGATGGTACACCCTTCCTACTTGGTACAGGACCTCCACTCCCCAGGATGGTACACCCTTCCTACTTCATATATAACTTCCACTCCCCAGGATGGAACATCCATCCTACATGGTACAGGACCTCCACTCCCCAGGATGGTACACCCTTCCTACTTCATATAGGACTTCCACTCCCCAGGATGGTACACCCTTCCTACTTCATATAGGACTTCCATTCCCCAGGATGGTGCACCCTTCCTACTTCATATATGACTCCCACACCCCAGGGTGGTACATCCTTCCTACTTCATATAGGACTTCCACTCCCCAGGATGGTACATCCTTCCAACTCTAAACAAGACTTCCACTCCCCAGGATGGCACATCCTTCCAACTTCATATATGACTTCCATTCCCTAGGATGGTACATCCTTCCAACTCTATACAGGACTTCCACTCCCCAGGATGGTACATCCTTCCAACTTCATATAGCACTTCCACTCCACAGGATGGCACATACTTCCAACTCTATACAGGACTTCCACTCCCCAGGATGGTACATCCTTCCAACTTCATATATGACTTCCATTCCCCAGGATGGCACATCCTTCCTACTTCATATAGGACTCCCACTCCCCAGGATAGCACATCCTTCCTACTCCATATAGGAATTCCATACCCCAGGATGGTACACCCTTCCTACTTCAAATATGACTTCCACTCCCCAGGATGGTACACCCTTCCTACTTCATATAGTACTTCCACTCCCCAGGATGGTACACCTTTCCTACTTCATATAGAACTTCCACTCTCCAGGATGGTACATCCTTCCTACATGGTACAGGACCTCCACTCCCCAGGATGGTACACCCTTCCTACTTCATATATGACTTCCACTCCCCAGGATGGTACATCCTTCCTACTTTGTACAGAATCTCCACTCCCCAGGATGGTACACCCTTCCTACTTCATATAGGACTTCCACTCCCCAGGATGGTACACCCTTACTACTTAGTACAGGACCTCCACTCCCCAGGATGGTACACCCTTCCTACTTCATATATGACTTCCACTCCCCAGGATGGTACACCCTTCCTACTTCATATAGGACTTCCACTCCCCAGGATGGTACACCCTTCCTACTTCATATAGGACTTCCACTCCCCAGGATGGTACACCCTTACTACTTAGTACATGACCTCCACTCCCCAGGATGGTACACCCTTCCTACTTCATATAGGACTTCCACTCCCCAGGATGGTACACCCTTCCTACTTCATATAGGACTTCCACTCACCAGGGTGGTACATCCTTCCTACTTCATATAGGACTTCCACTCCCCAGGATGGCACATCCTTCCAACTCTATACAGGACTTCCATTCCCCAGGATGGTACATCCTTCCAACTTGATATAGGACTTCCACTGCCCAGGATGGCACATCCTTCCTACTTCATATAGGACCTCCACTCCCCAGGATGGCTCATCCTTCCTACTTCATATAGGACTCCCATTCCCCAGGATAGCACATCCTTCCTACTCCATATAGGAATTCCACACCCCAGGATGGTACACCCTTCCTACTTCATATAGTACTTCCACTCCCCAGGATGGTACATCCTTCCTACATAGTACAGGACCTCCACTCCCCAGGATGGTACACCCTTCCTACTTCATATATGACTTCCACTCCCCAGGATGGTACACCCTTCCTACTTTGTACAGAACCTCCACTCCCCATGATGGTACACCCTACCTACTTCATATAGGACTTCCACTCCCCAGGATGGTACACCCTTCCTACTTCATATAGGACTTCCACTCACCAGGGTGGTACATCCTTCCTACTTCATATAGGACTTCCACTCCCCAGGATGGCACATCCTTCCAACTCTATACAGGACTTCCATTCCCCAGGATGGTACATCCTTCCAACTTGATATAGGACTTCCACTCCCCAGGATGGCACATCCTTCCTACTTCATATAGGACCTCCACTCCCCAGGATGGCTCATCCTTCCTACTTCATATAGGACTCCCACTCCCCAGGATAGCACATCCTTCCTACTCCATATAGGAATTCCACACCCCAGGATGGTACACCCTTCCTACTTCATATAGTACTTCCACTCCCCAGGATGGTACACCTTTCCTACTTCATATATGACTTCCACTCCCCAGGATGGTACACCCTTCCTACTTTGTACAGAACCTCCACTCCCCATGATGGTACACCCTTTCTACTTCATATATGACTTCCACTCCCCAGGATGGTACACCCTTCCTACTTTGTACAGAACCTCCACTCCCCATGATGGTACACCCTTTCTACTTCATATAAGAATTCCACTCCCCAGGATGGTACACCCTTCCTGCTTCACATAGGACTTCCGCTCCCCAGGGCGGTACATCCTTCCTACTTTGTACAGGACCTCCACTCCCCAGGATGGTACATCCTTCCTACTTCATATAGGACTTCACTCCCAAGGATGGCACATCCTTCCTACTTCATATAGGACTCCCACTCCCCAGCATGGCACATACTTCCTACTCTATATAGGAATTCCACTCCCCAGGATGGTACACCCTTCCTACTTCATATAGGACTTCCACTCCCCAGGGCGGTACATCCTTCCTACTTCATATAGGACTTCCACTCCCCAGGATGGTACATCCTTCCTACTTTGTACAGGACCTCCACTCCCCAGGATGGTACATCCTTCCTACTTCATATAAGATTTCCACTCCCCAGGATGGTACACCCTTCCTACTTCATATAGGACTTCCACTCCCCAGGATGGTACATCCTTCCTACTTCATATAGGATTTCCACTCCCCAGGATGGTACACCCTTCCTACTTCATATAAGACTTCCACTCCCCAGGATGGTACATCCTTCCAACTTCATATAGGACTTCACTCCCAAGGATGGCACATCCTTCCTACTTCATATAGGACTCCCACTCCCCAGCATGGCACATACTTCCTACTCTATATAGGAATTCCACTCCCCAGGATGGTACACCCTTCCTACTTCATATAGGACTTCCACTTCCCAGGGTGGTACATCCTTCCTACTTCATATAGGTCTTCCACTCCCCAGGATGGCACATCCTTCCTACTTCATATAGGACTTCCACTCCCCAGGATGGCACATCCTTCCTACTTCATATAGGACTCCCACTTTCCAGGATGGTATATCCTTCCAACTTCATATAGGACTTCCCTCCCCAGGATGGTACATCGTTCCAACTCTGTACAGGACTTCCACTCCCCAGGATGGTACATCCTTCCATCTTCATATAGGACTTCCACTCCCCAGGATGGTACATCCTTCCAACTCTATACAGGACTTCCATTCCCCAGGATGGTACATCCTTCCAACTTGATATAGGACTTCCACTCCCCAGGATGGCACATCCTTCCTACTTCATATATGACTTCCACTCCCCAGGATGGTACATCCTTCCTACTTCATATAGGACTCCCACTCCCCAGGATGGTACATCCTTCCTACTTCATATATGACTTCCACTCCCCAGGATGGTACATCCTTCCTACTTCATATATGACTTCCACTCCCCAGGATGGTACATCCTTCCTACTTCATATAGGACTCCCACTCCCCAGGATGGTACATCCTTCCTACTTCATATATGACTTCCACTCCCCAGGATGGTACATCCTTCCTACTTCATATAGTAATATCATTCCTGAGAATGATACATTGTTCCTAGTTTGTAGGAGGACTGCCATTCACAAGACTAGTCTGACAAATCTTAGCTTTGAATTACAACTTACGTTTACAAAATATATAGTAACTGGAATCCATCAAGAGTAGGAATAAAATAAAAGAACCTAATCATAAAATGATCGTGTGCCTCTAGTACGAGTAGCACGTTGAGTAATGTGTTATGTTTACAGGGTATGACTACAGCAGCTATGGCTACCATGTTGGTATGATTATCACATATAGCCGCACTGTGGTTACAATAAGTCAAGAGTAACTGGTTAGGAGTTATACTGCTATGGCTACCATGTTGTTATGATTATCACATATTGCCGCACTGTGGTTACAATAAGTCAATAGTAACTGGTTAGGAGTTATACAGCTATGACTACCATGTTGGTATGATTATCACATATAGCCGCACTGTGGTTACAATAAGTCAAGAGTAACTGGTTAGGAGTTATACAGCTAGAGCAGCCCGTCGAATTAGGTTGGTGTGGTTACAAAATGTGATTACATTGACTTAAATGTAACTGGTTATGCAGCTAGAGTAACCCGTCGAATTATGTTGATGTGGTTACAAAAGGTGTTTACACTGACTCAACTGTAACTGTTTTTTTGGAGCTAGAGTAATCAGTTTAATTAGGTTTGTGTGGTTCTGGTGGCTCAAGTGTAATTAGTTACGGAACTGGAGTAACCAGTCGAATTATGTTGCTGTCGTTACACAATGATGTTACAGTGACTCAAGTGTAACTGGTTATGGAGCTAGAGTAACCAGTCAAATTATGTTGGTATGGTTACACTGACACAAGTTTAATTGGTTGTGGAGTTTGAGTAACCAGTCGAAGTATGTTAGTATGGTTACATGTGGTGACATGGACTATAGTATAACTGGTTATGGAGTAACCAGTCGAATTATGTTAGTATGGTTGTAGTGACACAAGTGTTACTGATTATGTAGTTTGAGTAACCAGTCGAATTGTTCTGTTGTGGTTACAATGACTCAAGTGATACTGGTTATGGAGTTTGAGTAACCAGTCGAATTATGTTAGTGTGGTGACAAAATGTGGTTACAGTGATTCAAGAGTAACTGGTTATGGAGCTAGAGTAACCAGACGAGTTGTGATTGTCTCTGTTTCCGCCACCACTGTCCATTCGTCCTTTGTCGGCGAGACCGGACAACGACAGAGCTGTGCCTTCACTGTCTCCATGCGTCAAGTAAGCCGAGTTAGACGTAGGCTGCATGTCCAGGTAGTCCTGTGAAATACAAATAATAAAACCTTAAAATACACATATAACAGTTATACCTATATAAACTTTATACACGTGTAATACATCTATCGCATGTGCATCTGATATAATTACACGTATCAAACCTTATTGTGTACCTATCACAATTACACGATGGAATACACATAAACCATTTACACATTACACGCTGAAATACACGTAAACCTTGTACACATTACACGTCGGAATACACATAAACCTTTTACACATTACCCGTTGGAATACACATAAACCTTTTACACATTACACGTTGGAATACACAAAAATCCTTTACACATTACACGCTGGAATACACTTAAACCTTTAATACATTACACGTTGGAATAAGCATAAACCTTGTACACATTACACGTTGGAATACACATAAACCTTTTACACATTACACGTTGGAATACACAAACATTTTACACATTACACGTTGGAATACACATAAACCGTTTACACATTACACGTTGGAATACACATAAATCCTTTACACATTACACGCTGGAATAAACACAAATCTTTTACACATTACACGTTGGAATACACATAAACATTGTACACATTATACGTTGTAATACACATAAACATTGTATACACATTATACGTTGGAATACACATAAATCCTTTACACATTACACGCTGGAATAAACACAAATCTTTTACACATTACACGTTGGAATACACATAAACCTTGTACACATTATACGTTGTAATACACATAAACATTGTATACACATTATACGTTGGAATACACATAATCCATTTACACATTACACGTTAGAATACACATACATCTTGTATACACATTATACGTTGGAATACACATAAACCGTGTATACACATTACACGTTGGAATACACATAAACCTTGTATACACATTATATGTTGAAATAAACATAAACCTTGTATACACGATGCAATGCATGATGGTATACATATGAAAGGTCCAAAGAAATAACGCATCCTATCGAAACAAAGAGCGACTATTATAAAAGTCGTGTATGTCAAGGTCACAATGTCACAATAAAAACGTATAATTGTGGTAGGCCAATAAGGGTTGTTGCTAAATCATGCGTGCTTAGGTATAAATATTCCACGATTGCAGTTGTAAACTATAAAATTCAATTATCTCAAAATATCAAAAGTGTGACATGACAGGGTATTCCCAAGGACCCTTCATATATATATATATATATATATATATATATATATATATATATATATATATATATATATATATACTCTTCAAAAGAAGAAACGCAAAACCACATTGTCGTAACATTTGGAGAATTGATTTAATTATTGAATGGTGAGTCCGATAATTACCAAATGTTGCAGGATTGTTCACAATTCACTCTAGTCCATTGTGAGTAAGTGAGAGGACACACCACCAAGGTCAAGGTCATCTGGAGTCAATACCGGGTGTGGCCTCCGCGTGTGTTGACAACTGCCTGGCACCGCCTGCCCATTGAAGCAACC
The DNA here is from genome assembly GCF_016097555.1 of Gigantopelta aegis. Lineage (NCBI taxonomy): Eukaryota > Metazoa > Mollusca > Gastropoda > Neomphalida > Peltospiridae > Gigantopelta > Gigantopelta aegis. The sequence continues at coordinate 89,810,141 of NC_054701.1, forward strand.
AGAGTACGGATGACGTCCCGGGGGATGGTGGCCCACTCGGCCTGCAAGGCTGCTGCCAGCTCGGGCAGGGTCTGGGGCTGTGGTTGTCGCTGTCGGAGGCGTCGGTCCAACTCGTCCCATAGATGCTCAATTGGGTTCAAATCCGGTGATATCGATGGCCAAGGAAGGACATTAATGTTGTTGTTCTGTCGGAAAGCCGTTGTGAGACGTGCTGTGTGAGGCCTGGCGTTGTCATGTTGGAACACTGCGTTGGCGTTGGCCATAACTGGAACGATGTGTGGCCGGAGGATCTGGTCAATGTAGCCCTGTGCATTCAGGTTGCCCTGCACGTGGACCAGGTCAGTTCTGCCAGTGTGTGAGATGGCTGCCCACACCATGCCACTACCCCCGCCGAATCTGTCCACTTCCTGCACGCAGTTTGCCGCATAACGTTCACCACGACGCCTATACACGCGACATCTTCCATCATGACGTCGGAGCAGAAATCGGGACTCGTCACTGAACCACACCTGTCTCCATCGCAGTTGAGGCCATTGTCGATGAATCTGGCACCACTGCAGTCGGAGTCGACGGTGTTGTGGTGTTAAGATGACACCTCGAACTGGACGTCTGGCACGAATTCCTACCTCACGTAGGCGGTTCCGTACGGTCTGGTCGGATATCCTGCGCAAACCTGGTATTGCTGTGGCTGTGGAGGTGGCAGTAGTCAATCGTTCCCGAAGGTGGCGTACCCGGATGTAGCGGTCCTGCCCGGGGGTAGTGACCCGTGGTCGACCGGATCTAGGGAGGTCACGTGTTGATCCATGTTGCTGGTAACGGTCCCACAGTCTGGAGATGGTGCTTGGGGACACATGGAATGCCCTGGCAACGGCCGTTCTGGATTCGCCTGCGTCTAGTCGGCCGATGGCATTGTTTCTCTGCGGTTCACTGAGACGTGGCATGTCCTGGATTGTCAACTGTCGGCCAGATACAGAGGCCAGGCAAGCGAACACCCTGCACTTTTATACTGTCGGTGTTTATGTTGCACGTGCAGACAACGCACGTGCAGTGGTGATATGGTTTGCACGTGGCTGCGTTTTTGCGAATATTCACATTTTGGAACTTTATTGTACAGTAGCTGCGTTTTATCGAATGTAACTGTGGGAATGTGTTTGGGACATGCAATGACCTTATATTCACAAAGCATGAACCGGTAGGAAACATAAAATCGGAGTTATAACCCATTTGTACCCTTTTGCGTTTCTTTTTTTGAAGAGTATATATTACACATTGCCATGACCGTGAACCAATTTCAGTTCAGGTGAAAAATCTTAAATTTCAACTATTTGTATGCAAATATAAAGATCTTGTTTACGGGATTCAAATACAGTTATATCAGTTTAAGTAATAAGTTCTGAAACAGACAGATACTATATTCAACTACTGTCACGTAACAAGAGTAAATAATACTTAGAAAACAAATGTTTTAAAATCAGCCACACACAAATGTCACACATTCAACTAATCCACATCCGATTGGGTAAATCTGAATGACGCAAGAGGTTGGCTAAATCAATGAAAATTAATGAGTGGAGATTCGAAAAGCAGTTAGCTTGTATAATGGCTTCGATTTCTCCAATTTACTAGAATGTCATTTAGACGTCCAACCTCACGCCCAAGCGCTATGCTTTAAAGTGTGTTTTATGTAGCACAGCTTATTGTGCACCACATGGAGAATACATTCTGTGTTTTCATGCTACAAGACACTCAACTCGTCAGTTGGAAGACACTCCAATCCAATATGTAAAGGGAAAAAAGAGTCGCATAAAAGAAAGTGTTATTTCATCTTGTCAAATGGTCCGATAAAAAACCCAAAACGAGATTAACATTCTATAAGGTGAAGTCGTAAAAAAATATTGTAATCTTCCAGAAATCTCTAACTTTTCTTAGGATTAATGACAGGTTCAAAGCAAGTGCGGATCGAAAGTGGAGGTGATAGGGTGTAAGGCGTGACCCCAAAACATCCAGTTTAGCACATTAATACAATGCATTTATTTTTTAGTTGTAATTGGTCAGCTTGGCATTTCTGTAGAAGATTACCAAATAGGTAATACATGTTAGTGTACTTTTGAATACTGCAGGTGCCCTTTCTAAACGTCGCACACACATCCCTTAAATACTTAGGTGCCCTTTGGAAGCGTTGTACTTTCTCCCTATATAATTCTTGCATCCGCCCCTGTAAGGTTCATACAAAACTGCGTGTTGTGGGGGTCTTTTTTGTTTAAAGCAGATGATGCTTTATATGTAGACTTAAAATACTTGACAACAAAATGCCTTTGATAGACAGGTGATTGTTATACAAGATATTCTTTATAAACAGCTCGGGACGGGACGTAGCCCAGTGGTAAATCGGCTGATGTGCGGTCGATCTAGGATCAATCCTCCGTCGGTGGGCCTATTGGGCTAGTTTTCGTTCCAGCCAGTGCACCATGACTGGTATTTCAAAGGCCTTTTTATGTACTATCTGTCTGTGGGATGGTGCATATAAAAGATTCCTAACTACTAAAGGAAAAATGTAGCGTGTTTCCTCTCTAAGACAAAATGTCAAAAGTACCAAATATTTGATATTCAATAGCTGATGATTAATGAATCAATGTTAAACAAAACAAACTTTAAACTTTTTATAGACAGCTGGCGATGTGCTTTATAGACATGCGGTTGTTTTACAATGTGTCCTTTATAGACAAGTGGTTGTGTCCTTTTTAGACAAGTGGTGTTTTATAGACAGGAGGTAGTTATACAAGGTGTTCTTTATAGACATGTGGTTGTTTTACAATGTATCCTTTATAGACATGTGGTTGTTATACAAAATAGTTTATAGACAGGCGGTTTTTAAAGACAGGTGGTTGTTACACAAAATGTTCTTTATATTGTAACCAGGGGTAGTTTTGCAATTAATGATAACTACCGCATATGAATATTATATTAATACCTATTGTTAATATTTATATATCCTACACTTATTTCAGTTACACTTTTTAATAGTGTCACGACAGGTTGCATAATTATGTTATCAGTTGTCTATCAGTTGGTTAGCTGTGTTGTGTTTTATGCAGTTGGGCGTGAGATCAGGGCACGTGAAGTTAGTGACAGTTACGCTTGACTGAACACTCTGACACATGACAGGTAGCAATGCATGCTGGTAAAAATCCGATCTTTTTCCCCGCCAAAAATAACCACACCTTAGGTACTTCCATCTTTTTCTTGGGACGTCGAGATGCAAATGTAGAGCTACATGAAGTGAAAACTAAACTGTAGATCTTAACAGACTGCAAAGTCGTTAATTGTTTATATATATATATATATATATATATATATATATATATATATATGTAATTTATTCGTTTATATATTAATATACGAGTGCTCTGTTTGGTGCGAGCTGAACAAGATGTTCTGGTGAGAAATTGTATTGTGTTTTATGTGTGCACGCGACGACGCGTAAATTGTACTTTTTATATATTGTCTCGCATCCATATGTGCTACAAACTAAATGTTAAGGATGCTTTGTTTTTATGTATTTTAGGTTTTTCCCTATGTTTTTTTTATTCTCTTGAATAAAAATGGCTGAACCTACGCTGAGGTGTTGTTGTTAACATTACTTCAACCGAGTGAGGGTTACAATATACAGGTTTTATACTAATACTAAAAGCTGATTGTGCTGAGCTAAAGTAGTACATGAATATTCTGACCAGTTCCTATAAACATGCATCACTCTTGGCCATAAAATAGACTTCATTAGAGTAAATGGCACCAATATTGATATATGAAAACATTGCTTTGGAACTGAATAATTAAGAATTGACTGCAATTATTTTTTGATTCATGCAAGTATGAACCGAAAAAACGATGTGCACACTGTATGATCCCGGGGTAGTAGGCGTGGCTTAATTTTTGGGGGTTCATCGAGATATGAACAAAAAAAAGTAAGCACCTCTGGACCAATCAGATTGCCGTAAAGTGTATAGACGCAAAGAAAATTTAATTATTAGATTTAAAAAATATATATATTTCCTCTTAATAAATTTCAACAACATACACATGCATAAGATTTCGGAGATTGCATGGCTATTTCTGTCATGAAAAATTGGCAACTGAAAGGTTTAACCTATTAAACGCCACAAACATTTAACACAGATACAAAAACATGTTTTGTGTTTTGGACATTACAAACATGGATGATGATGAGATGAATTGTGAAGCCGCAGTATTTCCATTTCGGTATAGGACTATTTGACACTTCCGTGCTCCATGCTTGATGTCAACTGAGCTATCTCGGTATCACCCGAGCCCTGAGTACATGGAACCTGCAGTGCATGCCGGGTAATCATCCCCCATGTGGGGTCATACACTCGGGAGACACACCCATAATCGCACTCGTGAAGGTGGCCTTACACCTACCCATTGAGCCTAGCGGTGAACTCACTCTGGGTTGGAGCCGGTACTGGAATGAAAATTCCCCTATTGCCTCAGGTGGGGTACGAACCGTGTACCTACCAGCCTCAAGTCCGATGGCATAACCACGATACCACCGAAGCCGGTAAGGTCCATATATGAAAAAATTGCTTTGGAACTGAATAACAGATTTTTAAAACAATATATTTCCTTTTAATAAATTTCAACAACATACACATGCATAACATGTCTGAGATTGCATGGCTGTTTTTGCCATGAAAAAAGGCAGATGAAAGGTGCATTTATCACAATAATGCTACACATAGTTTTTCATAATACTCATAATGGAAATGTATCTGTATCTCACAAACCTTCCTTAAATAGTGATATTGCCCTGAGACGGTCCCACCGGTCCATCAAAAGTGATATTGCCCTGGGATATTTAAAGGGACATACCCTAGTTTTTAAACACTAAGGCTTATTTTTCACTATTAGAGCCGTTTATGATCACTGAAATAAAAAAAAAAAAATTATTTTATTGTTTAGATTATCCATTTCCGTACAACCGTATAGTGTTTCTGTAATCCTGGTGTTTCTAATACCACGAAATGCAATTTTCATATATTTAAAAACGCACGTGCGTCTGAGAACTAACGGTTATAGAAAGAAAGAAGTGTTTTATTTAACGACGCACTCAACACATTTTATTTACGGTTATATGGCGTCAGACATATGGTTAAGGACCACACAGATTTTTTTAGAGGAAACCCGTTGTCGCCACATATGCTACTCTTTTACGACAGGCAGCAAGGGATCTTTTATTTGCGCTTCCAACAGGCAGGAGAACACAAACCATGGCCTTTGTTGAACCAGTTATGGATCACTGGTCGGTGCAAGTGGTTTACACCTACCCATTGAGCCTTGCGGAGCACTCACTCAGGGTTTGGAGTCGGTATCTGGATTAAAAATTCCATGCCTCGACTGGGATCCGAACCCAGTACCTACCAGCCTGTAGACCGATGGCCTGCCACGACGCCACCGAGGCCGGTCTAACGGTTATAGAGTCGCGTTTCAGTCTATTTTTATTGGCATTTCAACGTCACAGATTCTTTTTTCACTCTGTTGTATTCAAATTTGTTACAGGTTTATAAATTAACCAAACTTAGTGTCCATTTTTAGGGGTTGAAAGTAGTCTAGGTGAAAATGTGCCTTAGTGTTTAAAACTAGGGTCTGTCCCTTTAACCAATGAAAATAAAGATGATACAGAATTCTATCCAATTAATGCAACGTCAGCTGCTACTTCTATAATGTAAACAAGCACAAACTTGTGACAAAACACTTTGCTGTCCTACAAAGAAAAGATAAAATTTTTATTCATACTGAGTTTAATTTCGCAAATACGACAAAGACAAGTTCAGTTATCGTCAAAAGATGTAAGGCATATATCGCAGATTTAGAAACGTACATAATACATCAAAATGCAGTTGGAATCGGCACTCTCAGGATTTTATGTTACAAATTAAAAAAAAAACCGCATTTGGAGGTAATCGGTAACTGTTCAGTATAATGTCTCGAATTTGATTTTTGTCTTGGTAATGTTTCAACTGTTTATTTCCACATTCCTCAGCGTGTCATACAATGTCATATCATTACGTGACGTCACTAAATCCCATCAGTTTTAACTGATAAACAAAGCAGGAATGTACGAGTCTTATGGATGACATTATGTAATAAAACAATTATTGACCAATTTCGGGCAATATGATGTTTTATGGACCGAGGAAATTAATACTGAGCTCAGCAGTTGGCCTCGGTCAATATCAATTTCTTCGGTCCATAAAACATGACATTGCCCTCAATGACGGTCAATAATTGATAAATATATATTAAAAGTTTACTTTATGTTTATGACGTCATACTTGTTTGAATGTTTACAAACAAAACAATTGCATGTAAATAAATAACTTAAGCACCCACCCACACATCCCTAAGTATAAAAATCAATTTCATAGTCTGCTGTTAGTTTTATTACAAGTTCAAATCACGTGGAACAGGAAAACTCCCCTGTTTTTTTCCACAAAGATGTGCATTTATATGGAAGTTTTAAAAAAGGATGGACTACAAGAACAGAATTTTAATGACGAGTAAGTAGCCTACACATAGGCCATACTTGTTACTAATTAGTTACAAAAAGTGTATATAAATATTAATTAAATTAAAGTCGCAGATTTCAGATATACCTGTACATAACATAATTGGCGGAATTCTAGATGCGTATTACAGAAGTATTTATTAAATCTTCTCGGTTAACCCAAGGGATTTTAGTTTATTGTGGTTTGACAACACATTAACATAAACAGTTAGTTTAATGACTGTTTGGTTTGCACAGCGAGCATTTCCCAGGGGACATAATATTTATTTGCCTGGTTTTCACAGGGAAGAGAGGTTTTGGCTACTTTGTCCTTTCACCAAGCTGGTGGGCATGTAGCATTTGCTGTGGTTATTGCCTCCATGCTGGAGCAAGTTTGATGGGTATGCTATATACATGTATGTATATAAATTTATGTGTAATAATAATAAATTCCACAATCCATTAATTGTTGTTGTTTATTAGGAAGAACTGTTGTTATAAAATAAATACACACACACACACACACACACACACACACACACACACACACACACACACACACACACACACACACATATATATATATATATACACGAATAGAAAATCCTTCTGTGTTGCTAGCACCTCTCCTCTAAAGTAGCAAGGGGGCTCAAGATAATATATTTTAAATATATAGTTCTGGATTGTAAAGTATAAACGAAACATTAAGTGCTAGATACCTAGAATAGAAAATATATTAATAAAAAAGGGGACATCTGTATGAATATATCCTACCAGTCCATCGTAGAATGCCATCCTTTCTACTTAGCAGTCTACATTTCAATCTACTATTACTACTTTAATTTCAGCTTAGATTTTGTTTTCAAATAATTTCGTACGTACCCCCCAATATTTTAGGAAACAAAATGAAATTTAACCTAGTACAAATATTAGAACGATCAGAAACACGTTTAATGCACAGCCACTAATATTTTATGCAGAAAATACATTTGATATGTTATTACAATCGTTAAAACGTCTCTGTTAGTCGATAACATCTTAAAAACTGCAGCAAACTCAGGAATGTCCCTTCAATGTTGTTACATCCATATGAAACAACCATTGAATAGCATTTGGGGCACTTTCACATTAGCCAATCTTTTGGTTATCAGCCCGCCATTGATTAACATTACCGTCACTCTTATATGAGCTCGACATAGAATTCCATTACCATCACTTTTATAGTATAATTTCAACATTGTTATTCCTCGTCCCCTATTGATTTCAATTAATTTTAATCCAGTACTGGTATCGATCGCGTAAACACGTTGATATTCGTGGGCGACCCATAATCGGAAGGCACCTCTAAGATGGAATGCAACAAATATAGTTATCAAATACTGATTACACTGCTGACATCTGGTGCTGCACCTGTTAACGATGTCTGTGAACAGAAGGCAACACTCTAGTAAGTAATCTCGAACAAATGTCTAATATTACTTAGAGCATCTCGAAACTGAAACAGCCACCTGTCATTAATCAAGCCATTTCGAATGAAAGACACCATTAAAAAACCTAGTAGCACCAGCCGTATATTGATTACTAATATTTCGTCAACAGGTTCAGTATTAATCTGGCAATTAGATGTAATTGGACATCTTCAAAATTGGTTATATTCCAGGGTATGTACTAATCTAGCTTGTAGGTAGACTAGTAAATGGACATCTTCAAATGTGATTAAATTCCAGGAGCTGTACTAGTCTAGCTTGTAAATATTCCAGTAATTGGACATCGTCAAAAGAGATTATATTCCAGGGCCAGATCCACTTTGTAGCATTAAATCGAAGGAATACATCTGACATCAGTGAATTGATCCTCGAACATTAGCTATACCAGCCACAGAGCAGTGAACAGAACGAGATAAAAATGTCGACCTGCAGCTTTCTTTATCCACGCGTCCACATAGTTGTTTAAAGGTTGCATTGCTTGCATATGACTGTTCATATCAAACATAATTCTCTTCACGTGTGTCCATCCATTCAACAACGGTGTATGTATAACAGTTCACCTACCCTGTCATGTTTTTTTCTTAATGAGTTTACAGTCTAAAATCACAATTCCATCCATCCAATCTCCTATGCACCTAAACCATCCACCAATCCATCTGTCCATTCATCTGTGGATCCACCCAAGCACCCAAATAAAACTCAACCCTCCAGGCCATGCACGCACTCATATGTCTGCCCATCCATTCATCTCTCCCATCACACATCCAAAGGGCTCTACCATAGGAATCTGTTACCTACGGAAAATCTGAAATGTTTTTGAAGTGGGCAAATTAATCACTTACGGCAATTGTGAGCCTGCAGCAAATATGAGCAGTTGCCCGGGAGCCACGCGATTTTAGGGCCTCCGAAATTCAATTTTAAAAATACAAATAGGTTCATATTATTAAATAGGGTCCCTAGTACACTGCTTTGCCCGGGGTCCTGAAATATTCTTAAGACGGCCCTGACTGAGAGGCATAAATAACGCAATGGGTATTTTGCTGATATTTTCTTTTAGAAATATTATGTCATCTATGTTAGGCATGCAGGCAAATGGAATATTGGTAGCAACTGTAACTGAAAGAAAATATTTTTCGAATTGTGATTTAAAAAAAATAAAATGTGGTTTTAACCAAAATATACAACTTGGGTTTTTTGGCAATAAAATAGCATTTTTTTAACATTACTTACCGTAATGTTAAAAAAAGACAGAAAACACAAAACATGGTTGCTTTCATAGGGAGACGAGAGAATGCAATGCACATGCCAAACGATTTTCATATGCAATACTGTGTTATTGCAATAAACACCCAAGTTATGCTGTTGGCTTAAAACTCTTTTTTTTTTTTATTTGAACAAAATCTTCTTTCACTTACATATGTTACCAATATGTCATTTGTCCGCATGCTTAATATATATGATTTGACATGTCTATAAGAGATTATTCAGTGAAAAACCAATTGGGTTATTTATGCCTCTGGCCACAGATAGGAACCTGGGTGACAGAACCGACCGCCTATGTAAACACATTTCCTGGCTTGTCGGTGCCTCCCTGGTAATAGGGATGGACGGTACCCTTAGGGTAACCCAGAGTGGCTAGAAGCAAGGTCCTCCATACGCCCTCTAACCTGCCCCCTCGGGTAACCAAGAGGTGAGCAACCAACTCCCAATGGGTAACCAATATACTAATTATTGAAAAGTATCCCTTAAAACCGATGGAAATACTTTTTTATTCAGCGGCAAAAAAAACCCCTGCCATTGGTACAGCGCCTGACATAGGTGTCATCGTTAAGTTCAGCACCTAGATTCATTCATCTATCATTCCGTCCATCCGTTCATCCACCCATCTATTCATCCATACAAACCACACCATTCTCCAAAAATGCAAGCATGCATCAGCTGCTGCAACTGGCTACGGCAATTGGCAATGCCGTTGGGATTGCCGTGTTTTTTTAATTCTCCACGGCACTTTTTTAGTTTTGCCATATTTTTACTGGAGTATTTTTGTTTTGCCATAGACATTGTTTTATTTGCAGGGGCTGATGTATGAATGCATGCATGCATACATCATCCCTTCCATCCGTCCATCCGTCCATCCATCCATCCAGGCTGTACTTACACTGACAAAGACTTTCTGCAGAACCTCGTCCAGCGTGGAACACAGTTTGGCGAATGAAGGTCGTTTTCGTGGGTCTTCTTCCCAGCACGCCTTCAGAATCTGAAAACTGTTAGACCAGTGTTATCGTTAAAACCTGTTAGACCAGTGTTGTCGTTAAAAACTGTTAGATAGTGTTATCGTTAAAAACTATTAGACCAGTGTTGTTGTTAAAAACTAGTAGACCAGTGTTGTCGTTAAAAACGGTTAGACCAGTGTTATCGTTAAAAGCTATTAGACCAGTGTTGTCGTTAAAAACGGTTAGACCAGTGTTATCGTTAAAAACGGTTAGACCAGTGTTATCGTTAAAAAAAACCTATTAGACCAGTGTTATCGTTAAAAACTATTAGACCAGTGTTATCGTTAAAAACTGTTACAAGTGTCGTTGTTAATAACTGTTACACCAGTGTCGTCGTTAGTAACTGTTACACCAGTGTCGTCGTTAGTAACTGTTAGACCAGTGTCGTCGTTAATAACTGTTAGACCAGTGTCGTCATTAATAACTGTTAGACTAGTCCCGTCATTAAAATCTGTTAGACCAGTGTGGTCATTAAAAACTGTTAGACCAGTGTCGTCGTTAATAACTGTTAGACCAGTGTCGGCGTTAATAACTGTTAGACCAGTGTCGGCGTTAATAACTGTTAGACCAGTGTTGTCATTAAAAACCGTTAGACCATGTCGCCATTAAAATCTGTTAGACCAGTGTGGTCATTAATAACTGTTAGGCCAGTGTCGTCATTAAAAACTTTACACCAGTATCGTCATTAAAAACTGTTACACCAGTATCGTCATTAAAAATAGTTAGACCAGTGTCGTCATTAAAAACTATTAGACCAGTCGTTAATAACTGTTAGACCAGTGTCGGCGTTAATATCTGTTAGACCAGTGGTTAATAAACATTCTCTAGCGGTTATTTGTACTGGATATCAGACAAACGTTCTGTATCGGTTGTTTATATTCGAGATCAGACAAACGTTCTGTATCGGTTGTTTATATTCGATATCAGACATACGTTCTGTATCGGTTGTTTATATTCGATATCAGACACACGTTCTGTATCGGTTGTTTATATTCGATATCAGACACACGTTCTGTATCGGTTGTTTATATTCGATATCAGACAAACGTTCTGTATCGGTTGTTTATATTCGATATCAGACAAACGTTCTGTATCGGTCGTTTATATTCGATATCAGACATACGTTCTGTATCGGTCGTTTATATTCGATATGAGACATACGTTCTGTATCGGTTGTTTATATTCGATATTAGACAAATATTCCCTAACGGTTGTTTATACTGGATATCAGACAAACGTTTGGGACAGAGCTCTTGCCCAAGGTGTGTGCAGGCTTGATTGCCTTTTATGGACTTGTGTATTTTCCCATCCAAACCTGTGCTCCGCGACTGGTACATCAAATGACATGGTATGCACTTTCCTGTCTTGGAAAATGTACATAAAAGATATCTTGCTTCTTTATCTGTACTTTCCTCTTTCCTTTTCGTTGTTTTGACCAAATGCAGAAATAACCATGTTAGATATTTAACAGCCAAAGTATACAGTAAGATCAGTGAAACATACAGAAATACGTACAAATTGTTGGGGCAGCTGGGCGGCTGTGACAAGCGGTATCCACTCCTGTGTAACTCTGCTATCTGGTCGACGGGGATCCCGGGGTAGGGAGACCCGCCCAGCGTGGTTATCTCCCATAATAGAATGCCAAACGACCAGACGTCGCTCTTCGTGCTGTACTGTCCCCATAGTAACGCTTCCGGACTCAACCACTTGTAAGGTAGCTGACCCTGAAAAAAATAACAATTCAAAATGTTAAGTTGTTCCCCGGGAAAATAGTAAAAATTCTGGATGTAGGCCTATGCTTTTCAGTTTACTGAATTTATTAATACATTTAGACATGTAGACTCCTGTACAACATTCTAAACATGGTTGATTATATAAGGGGGAGTGTACTTGTAACTGTCCTTTCCTGAAAAATAATACAGGCCTACCAGAATAGAATCCCATAAAAAAACACATCAAGGATACCTTCCTCCTAGTTGCAATACACCAATAAATAATGATGAATGGCAGAATATGTAAGTAAGGAGTTTAACGCTAGTAATATAGTAGTTCGGAGAATTAACTAAGCAGGATTTCTGTGCTTCCACTGCTGAAAGATAATGGACAGAATTACAGTGATTTCGCAGGGCAGGTGTATTTTAATAAACACAAACAGGCTCACGCATATGCTAAATAGTCATACTTTGTTATGCATACATATCACGTTATGGCCACAGCTGCACGAACGTCTTTCATATAGTTAATTCATATCTGCATAATAATTTTCAACAGAATTTGAAAGACTTCCAATTTCTTATATTTTAATTTATCTGTTGTTATTTTTCACAAATTAATACTATGAATAGTGAAAATATAAATCTCAAATGACCTTGACCTCATGGAACAGAGGGGTGGGGGAAGTGTGCAGATACAAGACTCGCCCGAGAACACTCATACCAACAATGAAAACCATCCATTAAAGGATTCAACAGCTTAAAGACAATGGAAGGAATTTTAACCACATTTGAACAGTTCTAAATGACCGCGACCTTGTCCTGGGGTTATATGTATTAACACGTAGATGAACTCGTATAACACGTATTACAGTCATCATTTAAATGATAATTTAAGTCTGAAAGACAATTAGAAAACCTGTACATTAACTTGTAAAATTAAACACGCGTTCAAATGTTTATACAAAGTAACCAACAAAACAAAACAAAACACACACACACACACACACACACACACACACACACAAAGAAAAAAAATTCTACTCCGATTTAGAAAACAGAGGAACAGTTCGAACAGAATTCACAATAAATAACAAGATAAATATACGACTGTGTCAGGGGAAAACGTGGAGAAACGAAATAAAAAAAAGGACAGGAAGAAGAAGAGCAAATATTATTTCAGTTCATTACTTCTACGATTAGCATAACAGGAAGTAACTGTCACGCGCAGCCTTACGACTGTAACCGCCCCCAGTGTTCCGCTTCTGTCATCGCAACAAACACGTTAGACATAAATTGCTCGATATATCAAAAGCTAACTTGCTCGTAACCTGATTAAGAACTGAAAAACAATAGGCAAGCCTAGAGCAGAGAAAGGTCTCACTTTGGAAGCTCTGAAGTAGTAGCCGTTTTCGTACACATCTCTCGAAAGACCGAAGTCTGAGATCTTGGCCACCGGGCCGCTCGCTATGAGGATGTTCCTTGCTGCCAGGTCTCGGTGAATGCACTGAAAGAAAAATAAACAACAACATCAGGCTTGGTGCTTACAAAACGTTTAGATTCTGGACTCAAGACTCGAACAATCTGAGACTTTAACATCATGGCAACATGCAAATCATAAGCGTGTGACGACTTTAAGAAATTTGAGTTTATACTAATATTTTATAAGCACGGGCCCAGGACGTTTGTCCCATGTGGAAAAACAAGAATAATAAAATAATAATACAAAGAGCTTAGTTGCTACTACGCATGTAACAAAACTAAGTACTTAATTATTAAAAGCGCCTACCTAAACGACAAAACCACTGACGTATCCAAAATCACAACAAGGTATATAGTCTAAATGAATAGAAAGGAATATTTATGTAAAAACACCTCAGCACATTTCAGATCCGTGCCATTTGGTGTCTAATATATGGTTATTTCGACATTTTGGTCCACAGAGAGAAAGAGAGGATAAAATTAAAATGAAAGTTGTTTTCGTTAACGACTCTACTACAACGAGAAATAGCCCAATGGGCCCACCGACGGGCATCGATCCTAGACAGACCGCGCATCAAGTGAGCACGTTACCAGTGGGCTGCATCCCGCCCAGAGATATAGGAACCCCTCTATTAACATTTAGACTACTCCTAACGAGAAACCAGCTAGGGCTCACTTAATCACTTTCCTGTAGACAGGACAATACACGCCACGGCTTTGATATACCAGTCGTAACCCATCGTATCTCAGGCTGGCGCCCTACCACCGATCTACATTCTGCAAGCACAGTCTGAAGGACGTTTTGACAAGATCGCGATCGCCATTCCCCAGGATGACAGCTAATACTTATTTTTCCGTAGGAGTGTCACAACAGATGCCAATTTGACAAAACATAGTAAATCTATTTTTGCTAGTAAACGTGAATCTATAACTCAAGTACAATTCGTAATACTACTAACAGTACAACTAATAAAGTTTGAAGTACACATATTTCATCTTCTGTCGTCTTTAAAATGCTCCAATTAATCAAAATACGTAATGATGCAATGTTTTGAGTAAAATGTCGTACGATAGGTATACTGCTAGTCGCAGACGTAAATTTGGAGGCTGCATTTACAAACACTGTTTCAAGTCTTACACGCGTGTAACTACATACATTTACAAACCCTGTTCCAAGTCTTACACGCGTGTAACTACATACATTTACAAACCCTGTTCCAAGCCTTACACGCGTGTAACTACATACATTTACAAACCCTGTTCCAAGCCTTACACGCGTGTAACTACATACATTTACAAACCCTGTTCCAAGCCTTACACGCGTGTAACTACATACATTTACAAACCCTGTTCCAAGCCTTACACGCGAGTAACTACATACATTTACAAACCCTGTTCCAAGCCTTACACGCGTGTAACTACATACATTTACAAACCCTGTTCCAAGCCTTACACGCGTGTAACTACATACATTTACAAACCCTGTTCCAAGCCTTACACGCGTGTAACTACATACATTTACAAACCCTGTTCCAAGCCTTACACGCGTGTAACTACATACATTTACAAACCCTGTTCCAAGTCTTACACGCGTGTAACTACATACATTTACAAACCCTGTTCCAAGTCTTACACGCGTGTAACTACATACATTTACAAACCCTGTTCCAAGCCTTACACGCGTGTAACTACATACATTTAAAAACCCTGTTCCAAGCCTTACACGCGAGTAACTACATACATTTACAAACCCTGTTTCAAGTCTTACACGCGTGTAACTACATACATTTACAAACCCTGTTCTAAGTCTTACACGCGTGTAACTACATACATTTACAAACCCTGTTCCAAGTCTTACACGCGTGTAACTACATACATTTACAAACCCTGTTCCAAGTCTTACACGCGTGTAACTACATACATTTACAAACCCTGTTCCAAGTCTTACACGCGTATAACTACATACATTTACAATGCTTAAAGGGACATACCCTACTTTTTAAACACTAAGGCACATTTTTTACTATTAGAGCCGTTTTTAATAACTGAAATCATACTTTACTTAGATTGTATTGTTAGATTATCCATTTTCGTACATTCGAAGTGTTTTTTGTCATTCTGGTGTTTTTAATATCACAAAATGCATTTCTCATGTTTTTATAAACGCACGTGCGTCTGAGAAGTAAACGTTATGAAGTCGAGTTTTAGTCTATTTTTACCATTATTATTTCACCATTTCAAAGTCACAGACTCATGTTTCACTCAATTATAACTTTATCCAAATGTGTTACAGGTTTGTAGATTAACTAAACGTAGTGTTAATTTTCACGGGTTGAAATTAGGGTCTGTCCCTTTAATTAAACACCTGCGTTTAAAAAAAAACAGGCTTCGTAAATTCGGCCCACGATGGTTTGTAAAATTTGACTCCAGATTGGTTTCACAAATGTAAACCTGCGCAACTCAGAGCTCAGCGGACATTTCGAGTGTTTTGATGACAAACACTATTACTGTGATGATATCATGTTTATTGTTCTGTAATAAAACTAAATTGTTTCACACACAGATCATTAAAAGCTACAGTCTTTCCTAAAATAAAGTGAGGTCGTATTTCATAGAGGCGTCTGCTTTATGCAGGCATACTGTAACAACGTATGTCTAAGTGAAACCAGTTATGTGTAATCTGAACGTTTACTGAATAAAAACTAGCATAGAATAGAGCTCATTGGAATAAGTACAGCTGTGATGACATAAACTCATGAATTACTTTCAAGACAGTGATGATATCAGGTGTTCGGGATAGCAAAGCATATCCTGCCCCACCGGTGCCACCCGTCATGAGTATTGCCACCACACCTGTCAAGTCCGTCACTTCATCAAACACGATGAACAAATGAGCAAGAGTTTCACGAAAGAGATGAAAATGTGTGTTCAAAACAGGGAATATCATCAGCCATCATGGCCAGTGATGCATCTTATTTAGTAGATACAATGAAATCACCGTCACGTATAAGCAAACCCAAGTATGTACACGTGAAACACTGTACTGCTATGTGTTAGTAGGATCATTGTTGTTTCTAAGTGAACTCAGCCATGTCTAAACGAAATCACGGCTATGTCTATTATAGGTTTAAGTGAAACCAGTAACATCTAAAGTAACATCATTGTTGTTATGTCAAAGCAACATCACCGTTGTTTGTAATCAGTGCACACGAGAATTTTGTTTTAATTGTATAACTATGTGTGCGCATGTGCGGTAATGGTGGTCACTTTTTTCTGGGCTCCAGATTACCGGCCTCGGTGGCGTAGTGGTTAAGCCATCGGACTACAGGCTGGTAGGTACAGGGTTCGCAGCCCGGTACCGGCTCCAACCCAGAGCGAGTTCTTAAGGGCTCATTGGGTAGGTGTAAGGCCACTACACCCTCTTCTCTCTCACTAACCACTAACCAACTAACAACTAACCCACTGTCCTGGACAGACAGACCAGATAGCTGAGGTGTGTGCCCAGGACAGCGTGCTTGAACCTTAATTGGATATAAGCACGGAAATAAGTTGAAATGAATGAAATGGGCTCCAGATTATTTAATGAAAACTATGATGTACATATTGTTTTAAACTCAGATGTCGATTCCTAAGGATCATGGACCTGTAGGACATTCATACCTATGTAAGTGAAATAGTGCTGATCGTTTAAAAAAGTGACTATTAGATGAAATATGTGTCGAACCGAGTAGCACGCTAATGGTGGTCAGCTTTCTCGAATTCCTGAACTCCTGAACACTTATCAGAAACGACGTTGTATCTGTTTAATATACTCTTTTAGACAGAAATCATCATTTATTCTAAATGTGTGTTCACGTATATATTTAATTATTTATGTACATTGGTGTACATCGAACTGAGTACCATATAGTCGTCCGGCTGTGTCTTCAAACGTGAGCAGTGTTCGCTGCGCGTGTGAATCCTTGTAAGGCTGAATCCATGTAAGGCTGAAAGCAATATCTGAACTAGTGTTTCCTAAATAGACAACAAACGCTTCGCTATGGCCACAAGTGTATCGCGCAACTCTTAATGAAACGCGCGAGGTTATGTACGGTGACAATTTTGGAAAGTTCTCTATGGAGCAACTAGGTGTACTAATGACAAAAATGGACACCAGACTTTCACATATTGAAAGTTATGTTAGAAAAATTGACGATGTTCAGAATTCACTAAAGTAAATAACATCCAAGATTAGCACCCTTGAAGCTGATGCAAAGAAAATTTAAAACTCCAAAAAAGAGCTGGAAACGAGTGTTCAAGGTATGAGCAACCTTTACGATTCCGTTAAACAGTCATGTGACCAAAACAAAAATGACATTGCCCAGGTTAGGAGTTTATTCACCTCTACTGTTAAAGACAACCAGTCAATACAAAAAGATATTGAATCACGATGAACTTAAAGCTGCCATAACAGATCTACAATGTAGATCCATGAAATATAACTTAATTTTCTCTGGTTTGGCTGAAAACAGTAACGAGAACACGGAACGAGTATTGAGAGACTTTATCTATGACGAACTTGAAATTGATCACGAGGTTGACTTTGGCAATGTTCATAGATTTGGAAGACGTCGTAACGGTAACCCACGGCCTATTGTTGCTCGATTCGTATACAATAATGATCTAGTCTTGGTGAGAGACAGGGCTTACAGATTAAAAGGAAAGCCATACAGTATACACTAACAGTTTCCTGCTGCGGTGGAGGAACGTCGCAAAAAACTATACCCAGTCGCTAAGAGAGCCAGACAAGTTGGACATAAAACCAGAACGGTACGAGACAAGCTTTTTGTTGACGGCAAACTGTATGAAGAGTGTGGTCCGCCACATGCTGACCCGCGATCTTACCGAGATGTACTACAGGTACAGCCGACGCCTAACGGTAACAGAACGCAATCGACACGACGCAGTGAGCACAACGAACGTAATACTAGACCCGCTTCGAAACGTCAGCGAACTCCCTCCACTCCAAAATCGGACCATTCCCCTCCACACAGACCACAGGATGTTGACGAAAATGCTGAATAGGACAACGCGGGGGGGGGGGGGGGGGGGGGGGGGGGATCCACGAAATGTGACGTTTTAAAAATATGTGCGTGGAATATTCAACGCGGTGCAGCAGACAAAATCAAAAACATAGACTGCGTTAATCTATTTAATAACAGTGACATCGTGTTTCTATCGGAATGCTGGTTAAATGTGAACACCAATATAAGTCTTGAAGGTTATACCAGTGAGGTAGTGCCAAGGAAGAGGTGTCGAGGTGGTGGACTGGTATTACTATATAAAGAATATTTAAATGATAATATTGAAATTTTAAACATGGAACACGATAGCATACTTTGGATAAGATGTGATAAATCGCTGTTTGTTGACAATGTAGATAATTATTTATGTTTTGTATATTTAACCCCAGATCGAAGTGAGTTTTATACAGTATATGATTGTGACTTATTCCAAACATTGGAAGAAAATATTGAATATTTTAAAGATCAGGGGCTATTGTTATGGTATGCAAATAAATGGGCGATTTTAATGGGCGTGTTGGCCAAGAGAGTGATTTTATAGAAAATGATAAAGCATTCTTTGATGATATCGGCTGCGTTCCTAAGCTATTTGATTACGAGAGCGAGAGCGATATTTTACTGTAAAAGAAACTCGGAAGATGTGAAAGTAAACGCCATGGGACGATGTTTATTAAACATGTGTATAGCGTCTGGCGTAAGAATAGTAAACGGCAGGTCGGCTAGTGACTGCACCGGAAAAATCACATTCTATAACAAAAACGGAACAAGCTTAATAGATTATTGTATTGTAGATAAATATTCTTTAGATGTTATACACGATTTCTTTGTTGGGGATTTTAATATTTACTCTGATCATGCACCTATATTCATGTTATTAAGAAAACAAGATGGCGTAAATGAATCATCGTGTACTTGTAAAAGTGGTAACAAAACATATATATACGAGTGGAATACTGATAAAAAAGAAACAGCGCTTAACAATGTTACTTCTAGGCAAAACGAACTCAGTGCATGCATTGATGATCTTATTCTTAATAAAACTTCTGTTAATGAGTGCGTTAATAACTTGACAGTGATGCTCCACGATATGTTTGACGAGACCTGTAAGCGCGAAACGCGAACGGGTAACAACTGCTCAGTACACACAAACACACGCGATATTGTTCATGAACACAAGCCTTGGTTCAATGAGGAATGCACAAAGTTGTATAATAGGTACAGGTATACTCTCCGACAATTCAATTACAATCGTAGCCATCTGAATAGATTCAAATTATCAGAAGCTAAGAACAAATACAAGTTATTACAAAGGAAACTGCGTTCATTTTACCTGATGCAAGAAGGAAATATGATTGGTACTCTCAGGAAAAACAACCCCAAAGCATTTTACAAGAAATTTAATAAATCTAAAAAAAGGCATAACTGTAACATAACAATAGACGAATTTGTTAAATACTTCAAAGACCTCGTTGGTTCTAAGCAAGACGATAATACACAAGGAACGAACGATTGCACTGATCAAGATAATCAAGCCTTGTATGAAGAATTAGACAGTCGAATTACTGAACAAGAGATCCTATTTGCGTTAAGTAAAGTTAAATATAACAAAAGCCCCGGAATAGATGGTATATTATATGAGTTTTTCACGGAATGTAAAGATATAATGGTACCTATTCTCTGTAAACTTTTTAATGTTATTTTAGATTCGGGTATCTTTCCAGAGAACTGGTGCAACGGCACTATTATCCCCATATTTAAAAATGGTGATAAAAACGATGTAAACAATTATAGAGGTATTACTCTCATGAGACACTTAGCAAAATTGTTTACCTCAATTTTAAACAATAGATTACTGAATGTGAGTTCAACCTACAATATAATATCTGATGCCCAGTTTGGCTTCAGGCCTGGTTTCAGCACAGTTGACGCTATTTTTGCTTTACATAGCCTTACAACTCTTACGCTTGGCAATAAGAAAAGACTATATTGTGCCTTTATTGACTATAGTAAAGCATTTGATACTGTTGAACATAAGGCATTATGGCTAAAACATTATAAATTAGGATTAAATAGCAAGCTTGTAAATGTTGTAAAATCAATGTATGGTCAGATCAAATCATGTGTTAAATATCAGGGGGAAATATCTGAATCGTTCTGGTACAAATCTGGTCTAATTCAGGGAGAAGCCCTCTCGCCATTTTTATTTTCTTTATTTGTCAATGATTTAGAAATGGAACTGTTAAATACCACGGACCGTCTATACCAGTTAAATAGGCTTCACCTCTGTCTTCTAATGTACGCCGATGAAAGTGTTCTCTGAAAGTGTACATGAATTGCAGAGTATGTTAGACACTTTGTATATATACACAATTGAGTGGAATTTAAAAGTAAATATTAATAAAAGTAAAATCATAGTATTCAGAAAAGGTGGAAATGTGAAACCTGAAGAAAAGTGGACCTATCACGAACAAACTTTAGAAATTGTCGATAGTTTTAACTACCTGGGGGTCTGTCTTCATTATAATGGAAAATGTAACACCTCTCAGAAGGTAATATGCAACCAAGGTAGAAAAGCTATGGCTGCTTTATTTGCTAAAACTAGTAACTATTTTTTAAATGCAGAAACCTTACTATCATTGTTTGATACATATATTAGTAGTATTTTAACTTATGGGTGTGAAGTGTGGGGTTTTAACAAAGCAAACAGCCACGAGATTCTACATTTGCAATTTTGTAAACGTATTTTAGGCGTCAAACGGAGCACTACTAATATGATGGTGTATTATGAATTAGGCCTGTATATAAGTAGGAATATACGAATTGTAAAATATTGGATAAAGGGTTTGAATACAGATAACTGTATTTTAAAAGAGTGTTATACCGCCCTCTATGACGAGTGCATAAGAAAACCACATACCATCAACTGGGTTAGTGAAGTACGAGACCTCCTTCTCACTAATGGTTTTGGCCATATATGGTACAATCAAAATGTAGAAAATAGCAGAACATTTTTTATCATTATTCAAGCAGAGAATGACAGATCAATTTATTCAGGCTGTTTGCTGTATTTAATCATTCTCCAAAGTGTCTCCTATACAAATTCATTGTTAATAATTTTTGTCTACATCCTTACCTTCAGAAACCTATCGCCCTGAAATATAAACGTATTTTGAGTCAATTTAGACTTTCTGCACATATTCTCTCCATAGAAACGGGCAGATACCATCATATCGATAGAAGCAATAGGATATGTAGTCTCTGCAACATGAATGTACTAGAACACGAATATCACTTTGTTCTAGTTTGTCCGTTCTACTATACTATAAGAGATAAATATATTAAAACTTACTATTATAATAAACCATCGACTCTGAAATTAACACAACTACTGTCTCCACCGATAACTCAAGAGAGTTAATTAAACTGTGTAAATACTTGATAACTGCTACCACACATAGAACAGACAACCTTGATTTATGAGTATGTTTTTATTTATGTATTTATTTCATTACTGTATTTTACTATCGACTGTGATAACGTTTAATAGGTCTATCCTGTAGACCTCACCATTCCCCGCAATGTGTACAATGTATTATTTTATTGTAAATATGTTTGTATGCCTATAAAATGTATATTTTTTGGCAAATAATAAACTACTTAAATTAAAAAAAAAAAAAATAAAAATAATAATAAATATTTACTCTCTATTACAGATAACCTAAGCAGCAAAAGTCGTCTCCTAATGTGTTCCAGTTTCCCGTGCACGGACAGTTATTCCCAGACAAAACTAGTTATTTATGACAAAGGGCTGAAAGGGCTGACACGAGTCGAAAACAAGATTGAATTATCTCTTTAAGAGATATCCAGACATTGCATTTCCTTTAATATATAATATATATACGCAACAACAACAAAAAACCGCGAAGATAAATTTAGTGTTTGTTAATTTATTTAAAATAATTCAATTTTAATCCCATTAGTATTTTTTGTCTCTTAAAATTATTAATGTGTACTGAAATTATTAATGTCCTACTTTTACAGTTTACCGAATTTCTTTTATCATGAAAAGAAATATAGATTAAAATATATGCGATTTTTTTTTGTCCAGAATATTTTAGTGTTATATGCAATTATGCTGTCTGTCCACAATGCGGGTTAATGACTAGTTATTAGTACCCCCACCCCCCTCCCCCCAAATACAAAGACACACACACACACATACAGAAAGAGAGAGAAAGAGAGACGGGGGGGGGGGGTGAGGGAGAGGGGGAGAGAGACAGGGACAGAGACAGATAGACAGTCAGAAAGAGATAGAGACACGGATAGACAGAGAGAGAGAGAGAGAGAGAGAGAGAGAGAGAGAGAGAGAGAGAGAGAGAGAGAGAGAGAGAGAGAGAAACAGAAAAAGAAAGACAGAGAGATAAACAGAAAAAGAGAGACAGAGAGACACAGACAGAGAAAGATGTGTAGTTGCCACACGACTTAGAAGCTAGCACCTATAAACATGACAGCCGACGGTTTAACCCTACAGCACCGAGACCGCACAGCACAGCACAGCACAGCACAGGGACACTTCTTTCAGACCGCCTGTACAACAATCAGCAGCAATTAAACCTGACTTCAGTGGCCTGCTTACAGTAGGCAACCCCCGTCGACTAAATGCAGTATCATAGTCATGTATTAATCTATATACACGATGACTAAATAGTATGTGAACAACAAACAGGCACACATTTGAAATTAACCCAGTGTTGTACATATCGATATTGTATAATTGAACAAACTCATTACTATCGTATATAGTTTTTCAATGATGCTAAAACAACTGTCAGTTTGTTATTTATTACGCTATTTCACGTCAACAGCGCAAGGCATGACAAAAAAAACCGTGTACCAAGTATATGAAGGGAAACATTAAAAACCAACAATAAAAAAAACCTTTAGATGTCGGGAAGATGGGCATCATAAAGTAACGTTCGGAACAATTTGTTCTGAAGCGCGACTGTTGTCGGCAGGAGTTCCGATATCTAATCGAAGTTTTTGGTCTCGAAGACAAGGAAATAACAGACATGATAGAAAGGCTGTCATTGTACTGGTCACATTAATATAGCAACTACAACAACAACTGAACTGAACTGAATAGTGAGAGTGGAAATACAACATTAGAAATAGTTATTAAGTAGACGAAATTAAAAAAGTAAAGAGATATAATTACAAAACACCAAAATAAGTTAAATCGAATAAATATGGTTTCGCTCTCAACTTTCTAAAGCAACATAATAAAACAATACAGAATGAAACAATTTAACAATAATTTTGAACCCTGTATCAAATGTGTGTGATTACATAAACTGGCTGATTACATAAACAGAACAGAACAGAACTTTATTTCTCCCAGGCCGTTACACAACGGCATATGGGGAATATGAAATAACAATATTTGACAGTGACAAGATGGGTTTTACAGGAGATAAATATATATGTATACAGTACAATGCATGTATGTAATAAATTCACAATGTAATATGCAATGGTATTAACACAGCTATGTATGGTGTGGAACAATCAT
This sequence comes from Gigantopelta aegis, assembly GCF_016097555.1. NCBI lineage: Eukaryota > Metazoa > Mollusca > Gastropoda > Neomphalida > Peltospiridae > Gigantopelta > Gigantopelta aegis. The sequence goes on from NC_054701.1 coordinate 89,834,292, forward strand.
CATACTGCACATGCACAAAAATATACGCAAACACTCATACATATATACGTATACACATACACATACATACATACATATACATACACATGCATATACATACATATACGCATACAAACACACACATACATGTATATCTATACACACACACACACACACACACACACACACACACACACACACATACATATTCATAAACAAATAGATAACGGCAATAATGGATAGTGTATATATTTTCATTTGTAGGCAGCTGTAGTTTTAGGGTTTATGGAATTTGTTAATAATTTCTTTTATTAATTTGCATAGTTTCTTTATTATTAGTCATCAAACGCTTATATTTCACCATACTGGGTTTAATATAATAGTATGGCTTTAACAATGAGTGACGTAAATTTACGAAAAATGTGCAGGTGAATAAATAGTTAAATTCATCTCCTATGTCATTTGTATTACATAAGGTGCATGTTCTGTGTTCCACTGGGGTGTTGTTCCAGCGCCCTGTTTCAATAGGCATATAATGGTTGGAGGTTCTAAATTTTAGTAAAGTAGTCCAGGATTTTTGTGGTAATAGGATAAGATATTTCTCTAAACTAAGATTTTCTTTAAATATAGCGTACGTTTTACCTCTTGATGATGTAGATATATCACTATTCCATTTTTGTAGATATTGATCATTTTGTCTTAGCTTTACGTGGTCAAGAAGCAGCTTTATAGAAGAAAAGTTCTGTGTCAGCCAAATATCGGTCATACCCAAGTTATTGAATATATCTTCCACATATTCCATCCATTTATAGTTATATCCATTTAGAATTGAGTCGTGTGACATTAATTCGTGCAGCAGAAATGATGATTTCGTTCGTTTACCTGATACAATTCGGGCCCAGAAACATAATTCTTTGTTGAATAACCAGGTTAAGGGGTTTTCTTCCTAATTCTCCATATACTAGTAGCATGAAAAGTGGGGTACCGTTTTTCATGGGTAGGATATTCCTCAAGAACACACCACAAGCTGATTACATAAACACACCACAATTGACTGATTACATAAACACACCACAAGCAACTGATTACATAAACACACCACAAGCAACTGACTGATTACATAAGCACACCACAAGCAATCGACTGATTACATAAACACACCACAACTGACTGATTACATAATTACACCACAAGCAATTGACTGATTACATAAGCACACCACAACTGACTGATTACATAAGCACACCACAAGCAACTGACTGATTACATAAGCACACCACTACATGCTCTCGACTGTTTGTGTCTTAATGTTGACAAAACGAAGATAGTGGTTTTCAGAAAGGGTGGGTGCCGGTATGAGTATGAAAAATGGTATTACAATGATTTGTCACAATGGTAAATTTACGCATGCGATCAATATAATAACAGATCAGGAACAAAAAGCCATTTATTATCCATATGGTTCAACATAACCGAGTTAATAATAATCATACGAAGCACACGTGTAATAACAAGTGTAATGGCGTAATTTTGGAAAGCGACGTCATACCATGACGTTACTTCTCCAGTCCTAGCTCAGACTGTCCATTTGAAATATGACGTCATTTCGTCCCTTCCTTCTAGCCGTGGCTGAAACATTTTGAGTTGGGTCTTGTAGGCCACCGCAGACATTTGCAACTTTGTCGCATGCAACTGAAATTGCATGATTGCAAGCAACTTTTTTCTCGTTGCACTGATCCGCACACACATGCGACAACCGGCAATTTTAGTCTGGCAGTGATCACGTGACAGTCAAAATAGCGGTTTTCCCCCGTATTTATTTCGACGGTGGTCATCAAGATATGTTCTACAACATATTTGTTATGACGTAGAAGACTGAATTTACGTAAAGTTGCACTTAATTTGTCCCACACGCTTTTTGGTCCTTTAGGACACACAATTTATGTAGAACACCTGTATAAACATACCTGATATTCCAAGCGCAGATTCCATCTCTGCAAGACACATCTCCCTTTTAGCCCTATTGCTATATTCAGGGGATATTGTGTCAAAAAGACATGGCATTGTCTGCCATATCACCACTAATTCATCCTCTTTTTCTGTAGACCACATGCTGCAGGAGGCTGCCATTTTGAGTCATGTGATCACTATCTATCCGTTCATTGGCAGTTTAAATTATTACGTCAACGTTTTGTTGCATGGAAGGCGCACACGTTTGCAACAGTGTGCAATTAGATGCAATTACATGCAATAAAATCAAACATGTTTGATCGGAGCAATTTCAGTTGCATGCAACAAAAATTGCATCGCAGGCCAGCGCAGGCCAGCGCACACGATGCAACGACGTACGATTTTCGTTGCATGCAACAAAAATTGCACCTTGTTGCAAAGGTCTGCGGTGGCCTTTATTCATAAAGACAAGAACAATAATAATATGGATAATAAAAAAATTATTACACACGCGTGTGAGTCGTACTGATCTTACGAAACTCGTGTCAGGATTCATGTATTACCCTCGCTCTCGCTCGGGCAATACAAAAATCCTGACACTCGTTTCGTAAAATCAGTACGACACACAAGCTCGTATAATAATCTCTATGATTGAAGAGAAATACAAATATGTTAATTTTAAACCATAGGTCTTCTTTGTCTCTATTTAATACATACATAGCAATTATATTGTATTACTGCTCTGAGATTTCTGTTTTTTACAAGGCAAATAGCATAGAGAATTATATTTAGAATTTTGTAAAAATATTCTAAATGTTAAAACTTCCACTACTACTATTATGTTATATTTTGGATTAGGTAGATATCCTCTTTTATATATTCGTAAGTACCGTATGATAAAATACTGGTTTAAATTATTGAATATGAAGAATTGTATATTGCACTCTGCATATGTGGAACTTAGATCAAAATGAGATATAGTTAACAACTGGGAAGACAAATAAGGCAAATACTGTGTTCATTAGGTTTTTATGAACTGTGGTGCAATCAATAAGCATTAAATGGTAATTTTTATCTGCCATTAATAAAACAGAGAATTATGGACCAGTGTAAGCAAGATCTTAGTGGGCTCCTAGATACGTCTATCAAATGGTCATATTTGTATAAATATCTGATGAAACCTATCCCAAGTTTATACAAAAAAAATGCATTACAAAGATAAGATTATCATCACATAGCTTAGCTATTGAAGTTGGTCGCTATCATAGCATAAGTAGATCTAAAACAAATGTGTGTTTTGTGTAACTTAGGTGAAATTGAGGACGAGTTTCATGCTATATTATATGTTGTCCTTTTTTTAGCGACTATAGAGTTTTATATATCAGGAAATATTACAGAATCCATCCATCTATGTTTAGATTGACAGAATTACTATCAACTAACAATGTAAAGGAATTATGTAAATTAGGGAAATATTTATTCAAAATGTTTAAAAGACGAGAATCAACAGTTAAATAGTCTCTATTAATACAGAGGTTTTTTATGTCCTTTTTATGTCGACACCTTCCATTATACCATTATACTATCTCTTGTGGTGTACATGTATCTGTGTGCAACACTGATGAACTGTAAACGTTCAAAGTTCATAAATAAATTGAATTGACTATCTGCAACAATAACAACAAAACAACACAGGATGAAATAAAATAACTTTCAACAATAAACAACTCTGTAAGAAATATGAGCTAAACGGCCTCGCTTTAAGGTGAGTTCCAAGGTGACGAGCTCATATTTTCAATATGCTGGTGCAAGTCATCAGTGGACTGATTATACTAGGTTACGTAATATGCGCTAGTGGTATCGTTAAACAAAACAAACTCCTCTTCCTGTTACGTATCTCCCAATGGTTTGGCTATCCTCCGAAATACGAATACCTGGTAGTGGATCATGTAAGCACTCACCACTTTGCCTAACGTTCTTTCGACTCTGCCTTGTACCAAGATACGATTTTGATATAAGAATACGGTTTTGTCATTTATATACAGACACGACAAACAAGCAAATAAAACAGAAATAAAAATAATTATTAACAATAAATAACTCTAATAACTCTAGAATGAAGATAAATGACCATGACCTTGTCTTTATGACAGGGCCAAGCTGACAGGGCTGTGCCTAGCTGCTGCTGGTGTAGGTAGGTCATGACTCGGCCTATATAACAGGCCAATATCATGAGCTCCTACCTTCTGTTGGCGTACGTAGGTCACGCCTCGCACTATATACCAGGCCAATACCATGAGCTCCTACCTTCTGCTGGTGTACGTAGGTCATGCCTCGTGCTGTCTGTCAGGCCAATACCATGACCTCCTACAGTCTGCTGGTGTACGTAGGTCATGCATCGCGCTGTCTGTCAGACCAATACCATGAGCTCCTACCTTCTGCTGGTGTAAGTAGGTCACGCCTAGCACTATCTGCCAGGTCAATACCATGAGCTCCTACCTTCACATGGAGTACGTAGGTCATGCCACGCGCTATCTGCCAGGCCAATACCATGAGCTCCTATCTTCTGCTGGTGTACGTAGGTCATGCCACGCGCTACCACCAGGTCAATATCACGAGCTCCTACCTTCTGCTGCTGTACGTAGGTCACGCCTCGCGCTATCTGCCAGGCAAATACCATGAGCTCCTACCTTCTGCTGGTATACGTAGGTCACGCCTAGCACTATCTACCAGGCCAATACCATGAGTTCCTACCTTCTGCTGGTATACGTAGGTCACGCCTAGCACTATCTACCAGGCCAATATCATGAGCTCCTACCTTCTGCTGGTGTACGTAGGTCATGCCTCGCGCTATCTGCCAGGCGAATACCATGAGCTCCTTCTCCTCCGTGATGTTGGGTTTTTCCTGTTCTGCTATATCACCCTCAGGAGAAATACTGACGTAGTTTTCCAGCTTAGACGACTTGTCCTTCAGGTATGACAGTAAATCTCCCAGTTCAGCGTACTCTAGTATTATCGCCATCTGACCTGAAACAAAGGACATGCCCACCCTTTGTATATACATGTAGATAAGAAGGCTCCACACACATATGACGGGGTTTTTTTTTATAGCTACGTAGCCAAAATTCAATATACCAAAATGTAATAATGGAACATGACGAACCTGTAGCTAGTTGATATTCCTAAGGACAAATTACATGTATATATGTTGAAATACTATTTTAATAGCCATTAAGCTGGTGAAATGTCCTGCGATCCTGCCTTTAATTGTTGGGGTTTTGGTTTTTTTTTTTTGTAGTTTGGGTTGAATGTGCTGTCTTTTTGCCAAGTGAATTTGAATACACGTGTTCCTGGACACTGCAACGAATGTGATTGTGTGTATGAATTAACTCTAAAATGTTACTGGGAGTGGTGATGGGAGTAATTGAAGATACTATTGATAAACAAAACATGCACTTTTACTACAACCAATTATTCAGCACTTTAACAAAATCACTGCCGTGCTCACTTCTATGGTATTCTGACGTCAGAACGTTCATGATCTATAACGGTACAATACCTCGCCGTTATATTAAGGGGATTTGTGACGTACGCAGCGCGTGGCAGTTCTAATACATTTTGACAATATCATTGAGGAATACGTTTTATGACCTACATTTTCATTACTTTTGTAATTATATTTGTAATTGAACGTTACAATAGGAGTTATCGCTGCGTATGACATTGCAAAAAAAAAAAAAAAAAAAAAAAAAAAAAAAAAAAAGAATGAAAGAAAGAAAGAAAAAATACCATCCCCCAAATAAAATAAAAATAACTATCATGCCCATAAGAAGTGAATGAATGTTTCATTGAAAGAACAAAATAACAAAACATATGAGTTTCTATTTTTTGTTTTTTAATCACCGATCGCTAATTTCTTGGATAGTAGTCAATTTGAGAACAACAATGTTTTACGTTTTAAACAATTAAGACCCCACATGGGTTTATGTAAGAAGATTTTGTCCATTATGGGATAACTAACGTGCATGTGGTATTGTACAAAGTATCAAATAAGCAAAACAAAATGTATGTGACGTGTGTACAAACTACATTTACTGTACTGACTTGTGCATTTAACGCATGCGCAGTCTAGACTACCGGCCCGACCTGACTAGGTCACAGACACAAGCGGCTATGAAGAATAAACGAATTACACATGATATCATGTTGGTTACCGTCACAGACACAAGCGGCTATGAAGAATAAACGAATTACACATGATATCATGTTGGTTACCGTCATACAATCATTTGACCCAATTTTGAGCTGAACGAGTTTTGTATTAACACTCTTCGATTGTAACACATCATCAACGTTTTCCGCACATTGTATAATTGATTTACACGTTAGCACGATTTGTTTGAAGAGTAATAAAATACATATCATTGTCATTATAATCCGTACCAGCCTTTACATAAAGTATTTCTTCTTAATTTTTCAGGTTTATTTTAGTCATTGACAAAAACTGCTTTAATGCTTTACTATTGGGTATCTCGATTTATCTATACTTGTATTTATATAAGTTTTTCAATAGACGTTCCTGGTGTTAATTAGATGTGCGGTAAGTCTGTCTTCAATGAGATTTCGTCTGTCATTACGTACTTACCAGTTAGCATACACGTTCCGATCAGACCGATTATGTTGCTATGGTGACCCAGAAGTCGCATCTGTTCGTATTCCTGTTTCAAGGCATGTTTTTCATCATTCGAGCAGTTCACTGAAAATACAGGAGCATTAAATAAAATAAATTTCCCTTCAATTAAGTTTTTTTTTTTTTTTTTAGGAACTATTAAAATAACGACTTAAATTGCCCAATTCGCCTTGAATAATTACGTGTAGGACAAAATATTTTTTCTTTTAATGAGCGTTTTCTGCTGATGCATTTATTCTTAGGATTTTCTTGTATTACATTCGGTGAGTTAAGTGTACCTGTTGACAAGTGAATGGCTGTGGGTGTCAAATACTTGATAATTTTGACATATAGTTTAGCAAAAAACCCGCTACATTTTCCCAGTAGTAGCATGGAATATGCCTGGTATAATGGAACAATGATAATTTCTACCTTCCAATTCCGCTTATGTTCTTTGTTTCTTGATTTTGGTGGGTGTGGGTGTGCTGGATTTTTGTGTGCTTCTTTTAGGGGGGGGGGGGGGGGGGGGGAGATGTATTTTGTTTCTTTAATTTTGTAATTTTTATTTTTTGGGTGAAAAAATGTAGCGTGTTTCCTTTCTAAAACTATATGTCAAAATTACCAAATGTCTGACATCCAGTAGCCGACAATTAATAAATGAATGTGCTCTAGTGGTGTCGTTAAACAAAATTAAACTTTTAAGTTTTGTTAAGAAGTGGATGTAATATCTTAGCGCTCTACGTGTTTCTGAGATATAATGCAAGTTAGTGAACCGTAGAACATATCCTGGTTTAAATTGCTCTCTCTCTCTCTCTCTCTCTCTCTCTCTCTCTCTCTCTCTCTCTCTCTCTCTCTCTCTCTCTCTCTCTCTCTCTCTCTCTCTCTCTCGCTCGCTCGCTCTCTGTAAAAGAAACAATGCTGTGGGTTGGTTTTAGGATCGACATTACTGTGTTCCGATTAGTTTTTACTATCCCCACTCTCGCTATTTTAGCTTTTACCTACCCTGGCTGAGTGTGAACAAGGAGTTCTTTTCTTTCTTCTTCTATTTGTTTCAACTACATCACTATATATATATATATATAGTCTTTATTCCTCTAAATCATCGGCTATTGAATAAAACATTTGATAATTCTAATATAATACTTGAAGAAGCACGCTACATTTTTCCATTAGGAACAAGCGTCATTTTATGTGAATTTTCCTACAGACATGACAACACATACCATGGCGTATGCTACATCAGTTGTCGAGCATTGGTTGTGAAAGGGAAAAAACTGAGAATGTGTCTATTCTAAGACTGAGGAAAAGCGCTCTACCGACCGAGCTAGATCCGTTTCGAATGTTTGTTATGCCACTGCACACCCCAGGTTCCATCGGGAATTCTCACTGGAACAGAAAACCAACTGATAATGAACCAGTCGATAAAAATATAAAAAAATATATAATTTTCATCGCCAGTTAGCATTACCGGGATTGTGCAGATCTCAAGATTACAAAACATCCACTGCCGAGGAACACCAAGAGTTTGTATCAAAAGTCGAAGATGAATTCCTTCCGCGTGCTTCTATCTAAGAAGCTAGCAATCTTTCTTTTTTACACTATTATTTATTAGTATGTGAATTCTGCATGCACGGTAATCAGCGCTGATAAAAAATGTTTAATTTAAAATGGTACTGTGATGTCAAAACCAATCAGCAGCCAGGCTACTTTTTTTTGCATTGTTGTTTCAATCAGAATGTCGACCTTTAAGAAATCCCATGTTTGCTCGGAACCGGTGACCCATTTGGCGTGTGGAACCTAAAACTCCCACAGAGTGTTACAGAACACAGTGCCAACATGAAAAGAAATTAGCCGATATACACACAAGGCTTTGGAAAACTGCAGTGTGAGCATCCAGTTCATTTATGTCATGAAATGATGTTTACGATCTATGTGTATCAAGGATGGACCCAAAAAAACATTTCAGAGAGGCACTAAGGGCAAAAGGGCACATGAATAAACTTCCAAAAAAGTGTATTTCAACAAAAATGTGTAAATAAATTGGTAAAAAAAGAGCCACTCTATTATTATTGTGAACTTAACAGTAAACATCCTATTATAACCGAAACTGTTTTACACTGACTAGTTACTAGAGTCCGTGTCTTTAATAGTGTATTTATATTCTGTGGTTCTTGCTTATAACCACTCTGGTGTAAAACCAACTTCGTTTTACCATGAATTTCCACACCCGTGTTTGTCGTAAATGCTTTTGATCACAGAAGAAGAGAGTTACGACGGGAAGGAAGAGATGTTTTCATCGGTACATTTTAATTACGGTTATATGGCGTCCAACATACGGTAAACAGCGAGAGGCGACAGATGTCTGCTGTAACAGTCTACAAAAAATATACTTGTGCAATAAACGACATTTCACAAGATTTAAAAAACAAATGCAAATAAGTAGAAAAATCACTAACGTCTCAAGCAAGCGGAAACTAAGAGCTTTTACAGAAATTAGCAGCGAGGCTACAACTTGAAGAGATATTCTTTATCCATTTTCATGTTTTTCTGTCAAGATTCTGAATGAGCGTGGATTACAGGTAGTACTAAACCAAATAACTTCCGGCTGGGTCAAAGTTCGAGGTGCACCCAACTTTTGATAGAGAAGTGAACACCACAAGTCCTGTGATTGGTTATAAATGAGAGTGTGTTGGTTGTAAAAAATAATAGTTTCATCTGGGTAAAAAAAATGTGCAATTTTATTTCATCAAGTACCAATGTGTCAAGTAGCCTTGGGTTGATTAATTAGCCATCACTCGATCATGCAAGTTCACAATGACCTTGACCTTGACAATAATCTCTGTACATGGCTCTGAATGGAGTTTGAATCAAAGTTAGCACTGAAGAAAAGTTGGTTTTGGCCTATAATTCATACTATAAAGATTTCAATAATTTCTTTTTACATGGTATTTGACTTGCCATATACAACTGCTCTTAAATATGGTATTATATATAGGCAACCTGAACTAAGATTTTAATAGAAATTTATTTTTATATTAAAAATAGCATGTGCCAATGTGGGTTAATGTCTTTAGTTTGCATTAATATTGTTAATTTCTTATGTATGAAATTCTGAAAACTCAAATTTGTAAAGAAGTTGATTTTTATTGTCATTTTGACATATTTATAGGGTGCTAAGTTATATTTTAGACAAATTTGTAGTTTTATGCGAAATTTAAAGTAAATTTGAAGAAAAACTTTACCAAAAACATACTTAAATTTGTTGTCACTATTGTGCCTTCTGTTCTTATTTGTACATAACAATAAGGTTGCTAAACATATACTTAGATCTCCAGATAATTTTTTCTCTCTTAATAATCACTTAGTTAGCTCTCATGAAAAGCATTTTGAGTTTATACTAGATTCAGAACCAATTTTTTCAGATTTGATTATCTACCTTGGATTAAGTTGATAATTTATTTTATTGTTAAAGCTGTATTACCTAATGTTACTAGCTAAATAAAATGCTGGATTACAGATTGTAGGAATACATCTAATGTACATATTGTATTCATCTGGATTAGAAAATAATGCAAGAAAATAGATGTTCGGGTAATTTTGTCATTTAAAAATAGTTTTTTTTCAGTAATTAATCAAAAATAAATGTGTTAAAGATGCATGATTATTCCAGATATCACAACTATTAAAACCTCCAATTACAGTAGGCTATAAATAAAATATAGTCAGGAATATTGGTGGCTGCCAATAGTTTTGATGGTTCATTATGAAAATCAGCATGGCCGATGGATTTGAAATTCGCACACCTAGTAACTTGAAGACACCCACACCCAGCATACAGGATTTCCTCCCAACACTAATGTTCAGGACATTAAGTCATTACTTCATACAGGTACAGTCATGTTTGTGTTTCCTTCCTCAGACAGTGTATTTTTTTAATACTGATATTTCTTTGATGTGCCTGTTAAGGTCTTCATAATCTAGGGGTCAATCAAGTGCATATGTTTTAATGGAATTCTTTAAAGGGGTAGAGGTACTCTGACTATCTTTGTTGCCTCTACATATATACCTGAGTACACACACCCAACTGAAAGTAAATATCTTCTGGAGTTTTATTTTAAAACATTTTGTTGTTTAATATGACATATTGCATTTGTACAAAACTATATGCAATATATATGCTTTTTGAGGTGTACATTATATTAGGTTGCACTGTAGAAACAACAGTTTCAGTGAGGTTGTCAGTTTATGTCAGAATACACCAGATCCTGGTTGTCGTAAAGACACATAGCTGGACACTTTTTGAAAAATGTATGTTATCAGTATAGGTAGTACTAAACCAAATAACTTACGGCTGGGTCAAAGTTCGAGGTGCACCCAACTTTTGATAGAGAAGTGAACACCACAAGTCCTGTGATTGGTTATAAATGAGAGTGTGTTGGTTGTAAAAAATAATAGTTTCATCTGGGTAAAAAAAAATAGCAATTTTATTTCATCTAGTACCAATGTGTCAAGTAGCCTTGTGCTTGAAACATGTATGGGGTACCTGTAAAAAAAAAGTACTCGAATTTTGTGCGAAACTAGGGTAGTCATAGACGCTACCCGTTACCTCAGAAACGAGCAGCTTGACCCCCATTTTTTTCTGATTCACTTTAAGTGTAAGGGGTGGTAGTATTTATATCCGTGGCGTTTATGTCGGTTGATACGTTGCAGGTAGGTGTTTTAGCCACATATGTTACTATTGTCGTCTATGGGATTTGATTTGGTAGTATACACCCTACAAAAACAAACGTTATAGCGCAAAACGAGAGAGAAAAAAAAGAGGCAAGAGTTATATAGTGACAGAGACAGAGAGAGACAGAGAGCGAGGATCAGAGGCCTGGACAGAATGAGAAAGGGATGTTAGAGAGAGAGAGAGAGAGAGAGAGAGAGAGAGAGAGAGAGAGAGAGAGAGAGAGAGAGAGAGAGAGAGAGATCGTGGGAGATTGATCCTACAACCCACACCAGACGAGCGCTCTAGCACTAAGCTCTTGGTGTATCTGATAACATAATAGCTAACAAAACTATTAAAGAACCGTGTAAACCTTATAATTAACATACAAAGTCATCTGAATTCATAACGCCCCTGCATTTGTCGCATGTTTTAGCTTGATATAACTTCCCATGCTTTTCTTCAAAATTTGTAAAAATGTTTTTCTTTATTTTATTTCCAAGCCTGGGGTCTAATTCACACAGCTCTCTTAAACTATCTTAAGCAACATCACATCGTCGTTGCATGCATAGGCATATGGGCTCCCATTTTTTTACGGGGAGGGGGGGGGGGGGGGAGAGAGAGAGGGGGGACTGGTTTTTGCCCGAATTCAACAACATTTGTTCATATTATCATTACTGTCAAACAGCTATATAGGGTTTTAAACGAATCACTACGCATTTTTATATAGATTACAACTAATTTTGAGCATAGAATGATCGAACTGAAAGGTAAAAACGCCTCGGGTTAGCACATTTGCCCAAATATCGGTATAATGTTTGCCAAAATTTGAGGTTTTGCTCCAGCACTAGGGGCCAGTTACCCCCCCCCCCCCCACCCCACCCTCTGTCTCGTACGCTTACGGTTGCATGTATTTTTGAATGCACTGTGAGATCGCAAAGTTGCGAGAGTTGAGCGAATTAGGACCCTGGTTGACGTTTTGATACAATCAGGGCCGAACATCCGTCGTAACACGTGGGGTTCTGGGATCATGGTTTCCAGTATTACTCCAGCCTAGTTTTATAATGTCTTAAAATGCACCACTTCAACTTTATCTTCTTCTGGTCTTAGTCTAATACAGGGGTTAGTTTCACAAAACATCATGCGCCGAATTTAAAAAGCATGTTTATGTCTTACACGCGTGTCTTAGAAGACTTTAACACTTGAGTTTAAAAAAAACAAAACAGGCTTCGTAAATCGAGCACCGAAACTTTACTTTGACGGTAACAAGCGAACATTTACATGTGTTTGGTGTCTATTTCACAGAAAAGTACTTAATTATGGTAAAGACAAAAGAAAATCATTTGTGTCTCGTTGGAATTGTATGTGGAAGTGTTTTTAGTCGTGAATTTAATAACTGACTGAAAAAAAATTACGGTTATAATTACAAACAGTATAAATAATAGTATATAAAATGTGTTCAGTGCGTCGTTAAATAAAACATTTCCTTCTTTCCTTCCATTTCTTGGCTGTCCCGGTGTAACCTGACTCTTTTGCCGTAGAAAAGTGTCCGCGGATCAGTATTTACGGGGACAAAATATTATACCGGCAGGGGCCACGATCCCTGTATCAATGGGGAGATTTAACATTTTGATGGACGCTTCGTGAGAATTTTGTGGCCTTAAAACGTTATAAAGCCACAAACGGATAGTATGCGACGTTTTGCCGTGTCGTGATATTTACCCTCCGGCTAAGAAGTTGTTGAGGTAAATGAGTTTACGTCGTCAAGTTTGGGGCTACAGTGTGGAAATTCGCTGTTTGGCTCATTAACAAATCCCCAGAAGGTCACCTGAAAGTAGTTTCTCTTGTACGCATGTTTTAATTTGATAAGAGATCGACTCGAACGAGGTAGGAACGAATTGAATCATACACTACTAGAGTGAAACGTGATACCGTGACATGTGGTGGCATGCTTAATTGAGGCCAAGTGAGTCACGGCCAATATGAAATCAAATCAATCAAAGGAACAAGGACTTGTGTTCAACAGGTAATTGACACAGTTACTTTGAACCGAGGAGCTCCGAGGTAGGAAACCCTCGAAAATCGCGACGGCAATCAGTAGCGTGGCCGCAAAAAGCTGTTGCAAAAATAATCTGAAACGGCATTTCTGTCTTGTTTTTAAGAAGTAAAAAGGCGAGATATAGGTGTAATAGTGTTACTTATCCAATGGCGGTGAAACATTCTATGGTAGGTGACATATAGGTGTAATAGTATTACTTATCCAATGGCGGTGAAACATTCTATGGTAGGTGACATATAGGTGTAATAGTATTACTTATCCAATGGCGGTGAAACATTCTATGGTAGGTGACATATAGGTGTAATAGTATTACTTATCCGATGGCGGTGAAACATTCTATGGTAGGCGAGATATAGGTGTAATAGTGTTACTTATCCAATGGCGGTGAAACATTCTATGGTAGGCGAGATATAGGTGTAATAGTGTTACTTATCCAATGGCGGTGAAACATTCTATGGTAGGCGAGATATAGGTGTAATGGTATTATTTATCCAATGGCGGTGAAACATTCTATGGTAGGCGAGATATAGGTGTAATAGTGTTACTTATCCAATGGCGGTGAAACATTCTATGGTAGGCGAGATATAGGTGTAATAGTGTTACTTATTCAATGGCGGTGAAACATTCTATGGTAGGCGAGATATAGGTGTAATGGTATTATTTATCCAATGGCGGTGAAACATTCTATGGTAGGCGAGATATAGGTGTAATGGCATTACTTATCGGATGGTGGTGAAACATTCTATGGTAGGCGAGATATAGGTGTAATGGTATTACTTATCCAATGGCAGTGAAACATTCTATGGTAGGCGAGATATAGGTGTAATGGTATTATTTATCCAATGGCGGTGAAACATTCTATGGTAGGCGATATATAGGTGTAATGGTATTATTTATCCAATGGCGGTGAAACATTCTATGGTAGGCGAGATATAGGTGTAATGGTATTACTTAACTGATGGCGGTGAAACATTCTATGGTAGGCGAGATATAGGTGTAATGGCATTACTTATCGGATGGTGGTGAAACATTCTATGGTAGGCGAGATATAGGTGTAATGGTATTACTTATGTGACGGCGGTGAAACATTCTATGGTAGGTGACATATAGGTGTAATAGTGTTACTTATCCAATGGCGGCGAAACATTCTGTGGTAGGCGACATATAGGTGTAATAGTGTTACTTGTCCAATGGTGGCGAAACATTCTATGGTAGGTGACATATAGGTGTAATAGTATTACTTATCCAATGGCAGTGAAACATTCTATGGTAGGCGAGATATAGGTGTAATAGTGTTACTTATCCGATAGCGGTGAAACATTCTATGGTAGGTGAGATATAGGTGTAATAGTATTACTTATCGGATGGCAGTGAAACATTCTATGGTAGGTGAGATATAGGTGTAATAGTGTTACTTATCGGATGGCAGTGAAACATTCTATGGTAGGCGAGATATAGGTGTAATAGTGTTACTTATCCGATGGTGGTGAAACATTCTATGGTAGGCGAGATATAGGTGTAATGGTATTACTTATCCGATGGTGGTGAAACATTCTATGGTAGGCGAGATATAGGTGTAATGGTATTACTTATCCGATGGTGGTGAAACATTCTATGGTAGGCGAGATATAGGTGTAATGGTATTACTTATCCAATGGCAGTGAAACATTCTATGGTAGGCGAGATATAGGTGTAATGGTATTATTTATCCAATGGCGGTGAAACATTCTATGGTAGGCAAGATATAGGTGTAATGGTATTACTTAACTGATGGCGGTGAAACATTCTATGGTAGGCGAGATATAGGTGTAATGGCATTACTTATCGGATGGTGGTGAAACATTCTATGGTAGGCGAGATATAGGTGTAATGGTATTACTTATGTGACGGCGGTGAAACATTCTATGGTAGGTGACATATAGGTGTAATAGTGTTACTTATCCAATGGCGGCGAAACATTCTGTGGTAGGCGACATATAGGTGTAATAGTGTTACTTGTCCAATGGTGGGGAAACATTCTATGGTAGGTGACATATAGGTGTAATAGTATTACTTATCCAATGGCAGTGAAACATTCTATGGTAGGCGAGATATAGGTGTAATAGTGTTACTTATCCGATAGCGGTGAAACATTCTATGGTAGGTGAGATATAGGTGTAATAGTATTACTTATCGGATGGCAGTGAAACATTCTATGGTAGGTGAGATATAGGTGTAATAGTATTACTTATCGGATGGCAGTGAAACATTCTATGGTAGGCGAGATATAGGTGTAATAGTGTTACTTATCCAATGGCGGCGAAACATTCTATGGTAGGCGACATATAGGTGTAATAGTGTTACTTGTCCAATGGTGGCGAAACATTCTATGGTAGGTGACATATAGGTGTAATAGTATTACTTATCCAATGGCAGTGAAACATTCTATGGTAGGCGAGATATAGGTGTAATAGTGTTACTTATCCGATAGCGGTGAAACATTCTATGGTAGGCGAGATATAGGTGTAATAGTGTTACTTATCCGATGGCGGTGAAACATTCTATGGTAGGCGAGATATAGGTGTAATGGTATTACTTATCCCATGGCGGTGAAACATTCTATGGCAGGTGAGATATAGTTGTAATGGTATTACTTATCTGATGGCGGTGAAACATTCTATGGTAGGAGAGATATTTAATTCCAGGAAATTCTTCATATTATTATCGAGTATTCGCTTTGTTATTATCTGTATGAAATTGTCACATTGTGATTTGAAATTTGAGAGCTGCAATAAATGTAATATTTTAAAATAGGTCGTATTGTACCAACATCTTAAATTTATGATATTGTAATATATGAATAATGTTTTAAACAGTTAATATATGAAGAATATTTTTTAAATCTATATTTTATTAAAAAAAAAAAATGTTTAACAGCGACGATATGCGATTTACAAGTTGAAGTGTGGACAAGCACCTGTTGATTGAAGGGTAAAATAAATAGCTGACTGAGTTTTTGTTGTTGTGGGATGGAGTCGAGAGCAACTTGGGGAGGGGTGGGAGGTAAGCCAACGATTCAGTGTTTATGAAGAAAATGGATGCTTGCTAAAACCACCCCTCGGCACATATTTTATATTTCGTCTAATTGGTATTTAGCAAGTGGTTATTTCGACCTGTTATTTAGTGAGAGAAGAAATATACTGCCGCACAAATAGGCTAATAGACAGTAATGCATTTACCACGATATTTGATATACTAGTCGTGGAGCACCAGTGCTTGGAATGGGATACATATGTGACAAGTCCTCTAATGTCAATCTCTTAAAGTGACAAACCCTAGTTTTTAAACACTACGACATATTTGTCATTATTAGAATAGTTTTTTGATAATTGAAAATAGACATTATGTGCATTTTATTGTTTTCATTATCCATTTCCGAAAATTCTAAGTATTTCTGGTCAACCTGGTGTTTATAATACCAAGAAATGCATTTTTTATAATTCTAAAAAACGCACGTACCTCCGAGAAGTAACGGTCATGGAAACGAGCTCTAGTCTCTTTTTTGAGGGTATTTCCCAGTTTCAACGTCGCCGACTCTGGTTTCACTATGTTTTAACTTTATCCAGATGTGTTACAGGTTTGTAGATTAATCTAGTTTTCATTCTCACGGGTTGAATCTATGGTCTGTGGCTATCCAAAGATCAGCCCAGGGACAGACATGCTCAAAGCCTTAGTGGTATGTGAACATGACTAAACATTACCTCACCTGACCTGTGACTTTAAAATATCTTACATTTTCTTGCCAGCACAAATTTCTTTTTTACGTTCATCTAATCGGCGTATGAATTAAAAAAAAGCATCCTCCGCAAACTGTGTGAACCGGGGAACAACGTATGAACAATAGGATCGCTTTACACATACTGTGTGTGTGTGTGTGTGTGTGTGTGTGTGTGTGTGTGTGTGTGTGTGTGTGTGTGTGTGTGTGTGTGTGTGTGTGTGTACCTTGAAACCGTCAGTAATCAACCAAAATAAATTAACTATCTGGCTTTTTGTTTTAGTTTTATTGTTTTTAACATTAATGTGTTTATTTATGCATTCTTTTTACCTGTGTAAAATGTGTACAACCTCGACAACCGATTTACTAATCAAGAATTGTTAAAATCGGTCATTCCAAAGTTTTCACATCAGTTGCAGACAGACAGACATATATATATATATATATATATATATATATATATATATATATATATATATATATATATATATATATAGATAGATAGATAGATAGATAGATAGATAAGATAGATAGATAGAAAGATTGATATATAGAGAGACAGACATAAATAGAGTCATAGGTCTATATATATAGATGGATGGATGGATGGATGGATGGATAGATAGACAGACAAATCCTTTATGCATGTCTCACAATGCGTAGAGATTAAAATATAAATCAACAATAACAATACAATAATATAGCACTAAAATAAAAATAAAAATTGTATGGAGTTATGAGTTAAAGTGTGTTTTGTTTAACGATACAACTAGAGTACATTGATTTATTAATTACCAGCTATTGGATGTCAAACATTTGGTAATTTTTACATATTGTCTTAGAGGAAACTCACTATATTTTCCCATTAGCAGCAAGGGATCTTTTACATGCACCTTCCCACAGACAGAAAAACACAAATATGTAGCATGGCCTTTAACCTGTTGTGGTGCATGGGTTGAAACGAGAGAAAAAAAACCAGTCAGTTGAATGGATCCACTGAGGTGGTTCGATCCGGCGACGCAAGCACCTCAGGCGAGCACTCAACCGACTGAACTAAATCCCGCCCCGATAATGGAAAAGAGACATGAATACACTCTTTAAAACTTTAAACATCTGCAAAAAACCACCCCAAAAACCCCTGTTTGCTACACGTCTGTTTTGTGGTCTGTCATATCTGTAGCTATGGTTCCTTGGGAATTCTCATTGTCCGGTTGTGGTCTTGGAAGTAGTGCTAAATCGTGCTTTCCAGAAGTAGGACTATCGTTGTTTTGTGTTTTTAAGCCATGTCATACCAGTTTTACTGATGATATATCCAAGTGTTTATATCAATATCGCGTTCACTGAACGGAATTATGTATCAGTTAGACAGTTTAAGAGCCTAATGATCTTCTCATATCGGCTTATCTGAAGACAAATCTCGTCACTAGAGGGCATAATAACGCGCGTTCGGTACAAGATGATATTTGTCAGCTTTAATCATGATGTATTGACAGCCAGTCGGGTGAATAATCGGGCGCAGTCTGTATCGACCATGTGACTAAAACATACGGACCCGGAAATATGATATACGGTAATGCATTCAGTCGAATAACAAAGCCTTTCAACGACTTTAAGTACATATTAATTAATTTTTTTTCTAAATAAAATATTAGCTCTATATTAAACGTGTTCCTCGTCGTTCTACTATTTGCACTAGCTCAAACCTCATTTTATTTCATAATATATATATATTCGTACATACTATATTATTGGAATACCTTATCCACTTAGGGCTACTTACAAATATTAGGACGATCAGAAACACACTGAATAGACACTGATATTGTAAATACGAAAATAATGTAATATGTAATCTTAGTCGTTACAAAATTAAATTAGTTGAAAACAACTCAGAAAAATCCCTTTAATATGCACTTCTCCACTGTTATGACATCATATACCACAGCACTTGATATACCCGTCGTGTCGCTCTGTTGGTGATGCGCATGAACCTATTGGGTTCACCGAGAGGTATTGACCTTATGACCTGTTACGTCAACAAGTGTTCAAATGAGCTAGAATATGTCCATTGTGTAATAATTACGATATCGGAGATGAGTTTCATTATATATTTACATGTTTGTTTTTTAAGAATGAAAGAAAGCGTTACTTACCATCTTTCTGTCTGTCTAAACCAAATATATATAAATTTTATAAATTATTCAACTCTAAGAAAGCTGGTGTCCTTAGAAAACTTTCTATATTTTGTAATCTAATTATGAATACTTTGAAATCCTCTGGCTGATATTCTGCGTATTTTTTGTATTTATTAATATGTATTTATTGTATTTATGTACATTTATGTACACCCACCATCTTGTTACAATTATATTGACTGCTGTATGTATATATATCCTCATATGCCGTAGACTACGGCCTGAGTGTAAATAAAGTTCAGTTCAGTTCAGTTGGTTTTAATCCACGAGGTGGGACATTTCAGCAACTAAATTAAAACAATACATGCCACTTAGAAATAGTTGCGGTGACCAAATGGTGAACGGTGAGCAATTGATATCACTGCCACTCGTTGGTGACACCTTTATTGGAGTTCGTATCATGTACAAGCTGTTGGATCAATGATCAGGGTGTTGGTTGTTGGCGGTTAGTCTGGTTGCCCGCCATTGATTATCCAGTTATATGTCCTCTACAGATGCTACAATCGTAACGATTTACGAAACTGGCATTACAGTTAATACCAACAGTTATGTGCATGGTTACCTAAACTTACCCGCAATCACATCGCTGATACGAAATCTCTCTAAGGCCAAAAAGAAAAACAATCGGTCTCTTTGTCAGAATTGATGCAGCTCCCCCCCCCCCCCCCCCCCCCATTTTTTTAAAGAATGGATTGCACAAAAATAAGGAGAATATTTAAATTTAAATCAGAATGCACGTCCTAGAAAACCCGGCAAAAATCGACGTCATAACGCGAGAAATAATTTTGTTTTAAACGCTAACGCGCAAGGGTCAAAATCGACGCGCGCGTTGACCAGAGACCAGAAATTTATTTTGTTTGGCCTAATATATAGAGATTATTATACGAGCTTGTACCGAGGCTAATATATAAATCTTGACACGAGTTTCGTAAAATCAGTATGACACACAAGCTAGTGTAACAATATGTTTTTAGGGTCGGATTTAGCTCAGTCGGTTGAGCTCTCACCCGAGGTGTTAGCGCCGCAGGATCGAACCACCTCGGTGGATCCATTCAACTGATTGGGATTTTCTCGTTCCAACCAGTGCAACATAGCTGGTCAAAGGCTGTGATATGTGTTTTTCCTGTCTGTGGGAAAGTGCATATAAAAGATCCCTTGGAAAATTTGAAAAATGTAGCGGGTTTCCTCTGATGACTACGCGTTAAAATTACCAAATGTTTGACATCCAATAGCCGACGATTAGGCTAATTAATCAATGCGCTCTAGTGGTGTCGTTAAAAAAAAAAAAAATAATAATAATTTCTTTATTATCCATTACTAAGCCTATTGGGTTTTTTTTTTATGAATAACAACCACAATTACAGTCCGAACCAAATTGTTAACAGCTACGATAAATTACTCTCCTAACTTTAATTACCGTTAGATTGTCCTCACACTTTGTTCAAACACAGATCGTGGAAAAAAAATCATTACAGTGGCACAGATTCCACATACGAGACTGTAACGATGCCACCGATATCGACTCGCTGAAATTGCATATGGCAAAATACATGGAGTTTTCTGCCGTCTGCCATTGTGCTTATGGAATATTCTTCAAGGGGGTGAGAAATTATTAAACTCGAGTCAGGATTTATGTATTACCCTCGCTCTCGCTCGGGCAATACAAAATCCTGACATTCGTTTCGTAAATTCAGTACGACACACAAGCTCGTATAATAATAATAATAATAATAATAATATTATATATTATTATTATTATTAGAGAGAGAGAGAGAGAGAGAGAGAGAGAGAGAGAGAGAGAGAGAGAGAGAGAGAGAGAGAGAGAGAGAGAGAGAGAGAGAGAGAGAGGTTATTACCCGAGTGTTTTTCGGTATCATCAATATCATATATTCAGAAGAAAAATTGTATTATGCGAATCTCTTTATCATATAATCTCAAGCTTAATACAACGTGTTTTTTTGTAAAGTGTACACGCAACTTTAATTCTAGTCCGCCATTACTAGATATTCAAATGACGTATGAATATATGGCGCGGTATCTTTTTGAATGGAAATGACGTCAAACTCGAATGACGTCGTGTTGAATGTCCTTACATCAAAATAAACTAGTGCATAACGTTTTTTTTGTTTTCTTAACGCTGGAAAGCTTTCAGTGTAAAATTGCTATTGAAATGTTTCTATTTGATGACTATGAATGCACACGTCAATTTCGGAGTGTCACCCTAGTACGTTTGATTAAATGTCAATAAACCTAGTGCCGTGACCTCGATTAGTTTACATCTAATTTGCTAAGTTATCAAATTCTTAAAGTATGTGATCTGAAAACTATCACATACTTTGATTGCACTGAAAATGTAAGATATATATATATATATATATATATATATATACATACACAAACACATGTCATTAAATACGAATACACATCATTAAAAATTAACACTCAGTTAAATATAGCTTTGCTTAACTAAATATGGAACCAAACGTAACATCAGTGAAATACGAACATGTACGACTACTCACTCTTGATTCGTTTAACGGCCACCCTCAGAGTTCTGACGTCAGAGGTGCTGTCGCAGTACGCAAAGCCCTCATGCACCTGTCCGAACGCCCCTCGACCGATGAGCCGGCCGAGCCGTATCTTCTTAATTCTGATGTCACACTCCGTCGTCTGTTCTGATAACAGCACGGTTATGCTGTCCGAGAAGCGAGAATCATCGGAAGAACTCATCTTGAATGATTTGATGACCTGAAACACAGCAATGGCAGACATTTTAATTACAGTTATATGGCGTCGGACACATGGGTAATGGCCACAGAGATAATCAGAGAGGAAACCCGCAGTAGCCACGCCACGGGCTACTTTTTGTTTTATTATAGCAGTAAGGGATCTTTTATATGCACCATCCCACAGACAGGATGGTACGTGTCACTGTCTTTGTTACACGAGTTGTCGAGAAATAGCCCAGTGGGCCGACCGACGGGGATCGATCCCAAACCCATAGCGCATCAAGCGAGCGCTTTACCTCTGAGCTTCGTTCCGCCCCCAGATCATGATTCAAGCTGTCTAAACTTTAATGTTATAAGTGAGAAAGAAAACATTTACAACCAAACCATAAAATCGATGCAAAGAGTAAAAAGTCTATTTTTGAAAGGTTTATTAAATGTTTAACCATCACGCAGGGGAATTTTATCCCAAATCCATGTTTTTAACCATAACTGTTCTGTCCAGAGAATCAGAAATCTGTCATCTCAGTGGTGATTTTGGGGGCCCACATATGACGATTATCACATTTACATCTTTGAGACAAAGCAATTGTGTGACAATAAAACATAACATCACATGATAGAAATACACGTCTTGATGGCTTACCCTTGACTGCATCTCAACTCCTAAGTATCTATTGCGCCTGCGTCTTATGTAGATTGCCACGATGACCAGTAAAATGGCACAGCTAACAATGGCAGCGATAGCTCCTAGGACCTGGCCTGAAGATACACGATGCAGTAAATAATAGTATTATACACATAGCTATGAAATATATAGACCTACAGAAACCATAAAAAGTTATATTTCGTGAAAAGTCATATCTTCACTGTATTTTAGTTACAGTATAAATATAGAAATCATATTTATATTTTTGTGAACAAATTCATGATTCAGTTACCTCCCTTGTTAATTATTACGTTTTAATTGTTGATGTCAATGTCGTCGTTTTTACGTTTGATAATTACCAATGCATCTGATGGTATTTGAAAAATAAAAAATATAATTTAAATAATTAAACCTATTAAAAATGGATATTAAGTGATACGATTGGGCAGTTCTCACTGATATTGGCATTGTCATTTGTTTACAAAGGTGAATGGAATATACATGTATCTGTTAAAATATATACATGTATCATATTTGTTAAAATTTTAAGACAAAGTAGTCATAATGAGCCAAAATTGTTTTATAATGTTTGTTTCCATTCAAACTGTTCAACAAATTACACATTTTAATTTGGAACTATATTTTGTAGTGAACGAATCAGATGTAACACGCTTAAGCACTGATTCTCTAACATTATTTCGCACAGTCGGTTTCTAAAAAAGGTAAACGTTTTGTTTTATTTTGTTTTGTTGTTTGGTCTCTTTTTTCAAAGATATACATCTATTTCGTTTCAAGTTTATGTCCCTCGTGAAATAAGTTTTATTGTCACTCGGGACATAAACGTGATACGAAATGAAGTTCGTGTAATGTCCTCTAACAATCAGTTAATTACTTCTAAAGCTATTTATTTCAAATTTCACCGCCGCATTTATATTTGAATAGGTAGCCACTATGGTAGCAATAACTATTTCATCCACTAATTATTGTTTGTTTGTTACTGCTGATAACGGGGAAAGTGTCTTTAACCAATGAATACTTACAAAGGTTGCAGTGAAGCTTATTATAGTTTATATAGCCGTGTTTGGGGGTTTTCTATTGTCCTAAGAAACAGGAGCAAAATCAAGGTTGGGGCTTTGAATCATTTGCTTTACATGTTTTAAAAATTACATTTTTTTTACATTTTATGTTATCATAATCATATGACACTGTGGCTTTAAATAATGGCAGAAGTACAGCTTACATAACATCAATACCGACGTGATCAATGTACTAGATCAATCAGCGATGTGACTGCTGCGTTCACCAATTCATTCTAGTCAAATACAGTATCAGATTACTGATGGATTCACACTAAGTAAATAAAGCATTGATATTGTAGTATTTACATAAGTAATGTAGAAACCGTACCTTGTGTCATATCAGATTCAAATGATCTGGTTGTCGTCACCAGTTTATGGACAAATTTCACAGATGAATTATAGGGTCTGACCACATCTGAAATTTAGAAATGAAACAAATAATCAACATAAACCATAATACATGTATCTACAATCTGTGCGCACACGGAAATATTGATGCATGAAAAATTTATTCTGTAGTTATCAATATCAGTGGTCTACTGTACAATGTGCTGTCCTGTTTTGAAATGAGAAAAATAGGCTTCTGGCCGAAGCATTGCCATGTTAGGCCAAATGTACATACATCTAAGATGATATTTGATTGTTAAAAAAATGTTCCTAGCAAACTAACAGTTTTCATTTTGAAATTTCATACGTCTCATAAATGTATTTCATACTGTATGTTTATGAACACAAAGAGACCGGTCAATAAAGTGGTTAAACTCCCAAAATAGCAAAAAATCTTTTGTTGCAATTGTTTGCGGGTCACTTATATATATACTTCTCCAGAGATACAAGACCCATAATGTGTTTTACCTTTACATGATAAACCTCACTAACAACAGGTAAATAGTTTTGTACGAAAACCTTTATATATTTGTTATCATATGTCATACATACGTACACCTTTTAACAACCGTTTCAGTTACAGTGTGAACCATATATTATGAATTAAAATATTTTTATAGAGTAACTAAAATGCAATTTATTTTAGATTCTAAATCATGCAAATCTATTCAAAACATAGGTATTGTATACATGTCTATATACCAAAACAGACTATCGAAAACTAGAAATATCTGTCCAGTGCATACCCATGAACATTGACATAGTTTTCAATTTGAGAAATAATTCACAATAAATAGTCAAATGTCATATAAAAAGAATACGATAAAAGCTTAAAGACAAATTTACATTAATGTTAGAAGGCATATGGAGCATAAAATAATATGAAATTGGAAATAGCAAAGTGGATTTGTAAGTATTATTTTAAATATTTAAAGAACAAATTATACATAACTATTTATAAAGAATACAATAGCAGCAAACATTTTCTATATGTATAATCATATTCAATTGCAGGCTTCAGAAACTGAATCAAGCAACATATTTGTTGAAGTTTTCTGTTATGATTTTTTTAAATATTAAAACAATTGACGATTGTTTTTATCACTTGTGATTCACGCCTATATTAATTTGATTTTCTTGCAAAGAAAAACATTTTGCATGCAAAGTAGAGGTGATGGTTTTTCGTGTCTCTTTTTTAAGTTTCCAATTAGTGTCAAACCTTAGCGATAATGTTAGTTTTTGCTACAAATAATGTAAATTTCGTCCATACAGATTGACAGATAAGCCCGAAATTTTACGAATTTAACTTGCATTGCTAGATGAATGCGTCGCATGATTCAGTTACGTTTACGAATGATGAAAGAGGTTTTAAATTTAAAACCCCCCATAAACTGGCGGTACCATCCGTTGTGTAATCAACACTAAAATCGAATGCGTAGCCTGTATCTTTATTTGATGTTAAAAATCATTGCTCTTTATAATGTATATGTTAGTAACTGATACGCGTTCACATATTATGTACCATGTACAGGCGTATGTAACAAGCGTAATGTACAAGCACAACCTTAATTATTTGCAGATTCTATAGTATGCGGTAATTTTAGAGGGGTGGGGGCTTTACGTGGGGTGTGGAAATACGATCAAATTTCACAAATAATGAATGCTATTTAAAACCATGTTCTACACATTAATGATCACGGTAGACGCCAAGACCGTTATTATGACTATTTCAATGTTAATATATAATAACATAATAATATACGTTTTGTCTAAATAATGATCTCTTTGAGGAACTCTAGAATCTAAACGCACCTGGTGGCTTTGGACACACCGGTCTGTACAGAGTTGACTTCGTCATGTCTGGGTCTATTTCGCATGTGCAGTTGTCAATGGTAACGCTGCCTGTAGCAGCTTCAGAGTATTCCGGACAGGTGAGACAATTGTGGAAGCCAATTTTGGACTTGTACGTATTTTTGGGACACACTGAAATAAAATATGAACTTCATTTGATAGCTGCGAATAGCTGTGCTACAAAATATTAAATATATTTTTTACGTTCTGAATCTGTTCCAGAAATAAATAAAGAAAGTTTGTTTTGTTTAACGACACCACTAGAGCACATTGATTGATTAATCATCGGCTAGTGGATGTCAAACATTTGGTCATTTTGACAAAGTCATAAAGAGAAAACCCGCTACATTTTTCCATTAGTAGCAAGGGATCTTTTATATGTACCACCCTACAGACAGGATAGCACATACCACGGCCTTTGATATACCAGCCGTGGTGCACTTGCTGTGACGAGAAATAGCCCAATGAGCCTACTGACGGGTATCGATCCCAGACCGACCGCGAATCAAGCGAACGCTTTACCAATGGGCTACGTCCCACCCCTCTTCCAGAAATAATGTTATAATATTGATTTAAATCCATATTTAAAGTGTTTTTAATTCATTTAATGTTAATTTAGTTTCGTTCGTATGTCAAATGCGTATGTATGCTGTCCTGAGCACACACCAACTCTGAATGACAAAACCGTTATGCATGGTTAGGGCGCAATCAAGAGTCGAATGGGAATTTGTCATATAGTGGTTGATTCTATGAATCTCTAATGCCCCGTCTATAGGACAGCCACGTCAGAGGTCCTTTACTGCGGCCCGTTCCACAAAGCGATCTTAGCCCTAAGATCACCGTAACTGCACACTTACGGTGACCTTAGCGCTAAGATCGCTTTGTACCACGGAGCCCTGGAGATTCCACCCCTTTTGCACTGTCAAAAAATGGACTACCAGACTAGTTTACTAAATCAAAGCTACCAAGCATTTTTGTCCAGGACAGGGGATATGGGGTAGCTTTTAGTGGATCATGGATGAAAATTGGGTCTAATGACAGAGTCGTTCATTCTACCTCCGTGTTTCGTTTACGGCATACTTACGTTCACAATGGCCGTTACCAAGGTATCTCCGACCAGGCAGACATGCGCACATGGAAGATCCGTTTGTGAAGGTGAAGGAACCCTCAGGACACTTGTGACAGCTGAGCTCGTGCATTCCATACGTTCCATTGGGGCAGGCTGTGGAGTTATATAACACACGATTCGATTGGTGCACACATAAAACATAATTAGCTGGCAATTTGATCTGTGAAATATATACATGCACATACGACGCAGTGGAAGGAACATGAGTAAAGCCATGCGATAGGTACTAATGATTACATCTGTACTGGGTTACACATGTTTTCGTGCCTGCATATTTATATATATATGTGTGTGTGTGTGTGTGTGTGTGTGTATGTGTATATATATATGTGTATGTATGTGTATGTGTGTATGTGTATGTGTGTGTATGTGTGCGTGTGTGTATGTGTGTGTGTATGTGTATGTGTGTGTGTGTGTATATGTGTGTATGTGTGTGCGTGTGTGTGTATGTGTATGTGTATGTGTGTATATGTGTGTATGTGTATGTGTGTGCGTGTGTATGTATGTATGTGTGTGCGTGTGTGTATGTGTGTGTGTGTGCGTGCCTGTGTGCGTGTGCGTGTGTGTGTGTGTGTGTGTTCATGATAATGATGATAACCATACCCAGGAGTATACTATTCTGACTGATTCCCGAAGTAGCCATTCGGTTTAATGTGTTGCGTAAAAACCAGTCAAACAAGCTTTAGCAACAAACGACTGGCTGAACTTACACGGTTTGAAATTCATTTTGCGGAGTGGGAAGCAATCTTTGCTTGTGAAATCTTAACCCAGAAACAAAAGCTAGAAACTAAGAAGCAGACGTTTTAGAACCTAGGTATTGATATTAATAATAAATTCTATGGATGTATAATACTTTAAAATATAAAGCAAAAGGTTGCTCATGAATCTAATTAGCAGAAAGAATATATTGGGTGTTCTGAGCGGCAATTACCTCCTGCTCCCTGTTAATTTCGAGCCCTGCTAGATGCTAACAAACCTGAGCATGTGTTTGGCGAGGTCTTCACGTAGCCCGGTAAACATCGACAGCTGTCGCCCTGTACGCTCGGCTCGCTGAAGAGTGGACAGAAAAGACAGGTTCCAGACTCGTGCACGCTGCAGTCTGTAACAACAACAAGGTAAAGACAACACTAGAGCACATTCATTTATTAAGTATCGACTATTGGATGTCAATAGTCTTAGAGAGGAAACCCAATACATTTTTGTTCCATTAGTAGCAAGGGATCTTTTATATGTACCATTCCACAGACAGGATAGCACATACCACGGCCTGTTATATACTAGTCGTGTTGCACAGGCTGAAACGAGAAATAGCCCAATGGGTCCAACGACAGGGATCGAATCACGACCGACAGTGCATCAAACGAGTGCTTTACCACTGGGCTACGTCTCGCCTTCTGTAACACTAAAGACGAATAGTTTGTCAGCTGTACCACAGAACAATAGACACGGGGTTTGAGAGGGAGATCCGAGAAGGCAAGAGTTCCGAATTTAACCCAGTTCTATACTATAATAAAAGGCAAAAGTTATTGTGACACACAAAAGACAAAGATAATTGATGATAAGTTTTTACTGCCGTGTATGAAACGTTATAACATGGAAAGAGAAATGTCCGAAGGTATGGAAACGAGCAATAGTCCATGAAAAGGGCGCACCTGCCATATACAAATGAGCCACATCACTAGAGAGGTCCAGAGCGAAGTTCACACATTCAGTAGCGAGTGTGTCCACCTTGAGCCTTGATACAGGCCTGGCACCGTCGTCTCATTGAGACCACCAAACGCTGGAGAAAGGGATGGTACAGCTGAGAGGGGTGGTCACAGGTGGTCGGCCGCTACGCGGACGGTCCCTGACCTGGTTGTTTTGTTGATGTCGTTGCCATAAGTGCCATATGGTGTTTCTGTGGACGTTAAACTGGCGTGCGACGTCACGCTGCGAGGTCCCAGATTCAAGCATCCCTATGACGCCATTTGTCATTTTCACTGAGGCGTGGCATAACGCAATTGCATCAAACAGTTCACTAATGGTGTTTTTCTTACTTCGGGACTTCTGAAGGCTGCACAGAGTGGCAATGATTTGCGACTGAATGTCTGGCCTTTTATGGTGAACATTGGACAGCATTTCTCCCGAATATTCCATGTTTCTTGCACAAAATATGCAATCGCTGCAACAACTGCTTGGTTGCATTTGTTTGAGCTGTTTCATGCACATTTTATCTGGTTTACATCTATTCACAAATTTATTAATCCAAACAATCCATGTCACAATAGCTTTTGCCTTTGAGTATATTATATGTATACATGTGTCACAATTAGGGTTAGCATTAGTTTTAGCATTAGGATTAGGGTCAGGATTACGATTATGATTATAATTATACCTGACGAACATTCGGAACTCGTTCCTCTGGGATAGCTATTCTCAACTAGGAATTGAGCATGTTTAGGGTAAAGACGGATTTTTAGTGGCGATATTTTAGTGTACTAGGTATTATTATTCTACACCAACACAAAATACTAGCAAGACGAAGGTCATGGAAGGAGAAAATAGCCACACTAAACCTAAAAAAGGACTGTAGAAAACTGTGGAAACTCACCAAACAACTCAACGATGAGAACACCGCAAGAACAACTATTACTCTAGAAAAGGATGGCGAAATGCAAACAGGCAAACAAGCAGCAAACACATTTGCTGAAAACTACGCCTCACAGAGTAACATTACAGTCCCCAAAGAAAAACAGAAAAAAGTAAGACTAGAACAAAAACAACGGAAAGGCACAACACCATCAGAATCTATGACAATCCCACTAACTCTTAGCGAACTCCAAAGAGCAATAAGGAAATTAAAACCTAGAAAGTCGCCAGGACCAGATGGTATTTCCAACGAGATGCTCACCCACCTTGGAATTGCTGCAATAAGGAAATTAAAACATAGAAAGTCGCCAGGACCAGATGGTATTTCCAACGAGATGCTCACCCACCTTGGAACTGCTGTAATAAGGAAATTAAAACCTAGAAAGTCTCCAGGACCAGATGGTATTTCCAACGAGATGCTCACCCACCTTGGAACTGCTGCAATAAGGAAATTAAAACCTAGAAAGTCGCCAGGACCAGATGGTATTTCCAACGAGATGCTCACCCACCTTGGAACTGCTGCAATAAGGAAATTAAAACCTAGAAAGTCGCCAGGACCAGATGGTATTTCCAACGAGATGCTCACCCACCTTGGAACTGCTGCAATAAGGAAATTAAAACCTAGAAAGTCGCCAGGACCAGATGGTATTTCCAACGAGATGCTCACCCACCTTGGAACTGCTGCAATAAGGAAATTAAAACCTAGAAAGTCGCCAGGACCAGATGGTATTTCCAACGAGATGCTCACCCACCTTGGAACTGCTGCAATAAGGAAATTAAAACCTAGAAAGTCGCCAGGACCAGATGGTATTTCCAACGAGATGCTCACCCACCTTGGAACTGCTGCAATAAGGAAATTAAAACCTAGAAAGTCGCCAGGACCAGATGGTATTTCCAACGAGATGCTCACCCACCTTGGAACTGCTGCAATAAGGAAATTAAAACCTAGAAAGTCGCCAGGACCAGATGGTATTTCCAACGAGATGCTCACCCACCTTGGAACTGCTGCAATAAGGAAATTAAAACATAGAAAGTCGCCAGGACCAGATGGTATTTCCAACGAGATGCTCACCCACCTTGGAATTGCTGCAATAAGGAAATTAAAACATAGAAAGTCGCCAGGACCAGATGGTATTTCCAACGAGATGCTCACCCACCTTGGAACTGCTGTAATAAGGAAATTAAAACCTAGAAAGTCTCCAGGACCAGATGGTATTTCCAACGAGATGCTCACCCACCTTGGAACTGCTGCAATAAGGAAATTAAAACCTAGAAAGTCGCCAGGACCAGATGGTATTTCCAACGAGATGCTCACCCACCTTGGAACTGCTGCAATAAGGAAATTAAAACCTAGAAAGTCGCCAGGACCAGATGGTATTTCCAACGAGATGCTCACCCACCTTGGAACTGCTGCAATAAGGAAATTAAAACCTAGAAAGTCGCCAGGACCAGATGGTATTTCCAACGAGATGCTCACCCACCTTGGAACTGCTGCAATAAGGAAATTAAAACCTAGAAAGTCGCCAGGACCAGATGGTATTTCCAACGAGATGCTCACCCACCTTGGAACTGCTGCAATAAGGAAATTAAAACCTAGAAAGTCGCCAGGACCAGATGGTATTTCCAACGAGATGCTCACCCACCTTGGAACTGCTGCAATAAGGAAATTAAAACCTAGAAAGTCGCCAGGACCAGATGGTATTTCCAACGAGATGCTCACCCACCTTGGAACTGCTGCAATAAGGAAATTAAAACCTAGAAAGTCGCCAGGACCAGATGGTATTTCCAACGAGATGCTCACCCACCTTGGAACTGCTGCAATAAGGAAATTAAAACCTAGAAAGTCGCCAGGACCAGATGGTATTTCCAACGAGATGCTCACCCACCTTGGAACTGCTGCAATAAGGAAATTAAAACCTAGAAAGTCGCCAGGACCAGATGGTATTTCCAACGAGATGCTCACCCACCTTGGAACTGCTGCAATAAGGAAATTAAAACCTAGAAAGTCGCCAGGACCAGATGGTATTTCCAACGAGATGCTCACCCACCTTGGAACTGCTGCAATAAGGAAATTAAAACCTAGAAAGTCGCCAGGACCAGATGGTATTTCCAACGAGATGCTCACCCACCTTGGAACTGCTGCAATAAGGAAATTAAAACCTAGAAAGTCGCCAGGACCAGATGGTATTTCCAACGAGATGCTCACCCACCTTGGAACTGCTGCAATAAGGAAATTAAAACCTAGAAAGTCGCCAGGACCAGATGGTATTTCCAACGAAATGCTCACCCACCTTGGAACTGCTGCAATAAAAAAAAACTGCTGGAGATATTCAACCTTAGCTGGGAAAGAGGGGAGCTTCCACAAATATGGAGAGATGCTATCATGATCTCCATCCTCAAAAAAGGAAAAGATAAGAAAACATCTGTGAGCTACCGCCCAATCAGTCTCACCAACTGCGTTGCAAAGACCATGAACAGAATTATCAACGATAGGCTCCAATGGTACCTTGAAACAGAGAACCTTCTCATTCCAGAACAAGCAGGTTTCCATCATTTTCGCAGCACTGAAGACAAGGTCACAAATATCTCACAAGAAATTGAAGATGCATTCCAACAAAAGAAACTGGTTCTCACTACTTGGGTTGGCATCCAGAAAGCCTTTGATAAAGTCTGAACAGACGGTCTTATTCTCAAATTGCAGAGACACGGAGTAGCTGGCCACATGCTACACTGGATCAAGTCCTATCTACACAATCGCACAGCCAGGGTGACAGTAGATGGATGTAAAAGCAACAGATTGCTGCTTCGACACGGTGTTCCACAAGGAGGAGTCCCCTCACCAACCCTCTTCCTAATATACTTCAATGACCTAACATCGGAACTTCCTAAGGGAATCAAAGTGGCTATGTTTGCAGATGACACAGCAATGTGATGCGCAGAAGAACATACCACGACTGCTACATATAGAATGCAACTAGCTGTCAACAATTTGGAAAAATGGGCTGAAGAATGGTGTGTCTAAATCAATAAGGAAAAGACCTCAGCCACCCTCTTCACACTGTCAACCAAGAAGAAAGCATGGAGCGTCACACTCGACGAAATTCCTCTGCCTGAAGCTGAACAACCAACATATTTCGGTGTCATCTTCGACAAACGACAAAACTGGAAACCACAAGTAGAAACAAAGGCCAGACAAAAACTATGTATTCTCAGAATACTTGCTGGAACCACATGGGGAGCCAACGAAAAAATACTAAAAACAGTATACCAAGTAACAATAAGATCTCACCTCGAATACGTTTCCACAGCATGGTCAACAATAGCTAAAACAAACCAGCAGGCACTTTACAAAGTCTAGAACCAAGTTCTCCGTATCATAACAGGAGCAATGGTGTCGACACCAATCAAAGACATAGAACAGCTTACTCACATACAGCCTCTCAACAAAAGGCGAGAAGCAAAGATGATGATCCACGCTGAAAAGGTCACTAGTGTGACAGACCATACAATGAGACAAAGGCTAAACAACAACACAACAAACCGGCTCAAGCGCAGCAGTTTTGTGCATGAATATAGAAGGCTTCTCAGACAACACAGAACCGCCTTACCCAGTGGAACACTCTCCTTTAACTCGAAGGACACAGCTAAACCATGGGCCATAACGACACCAGACATCCAAGTTAAAAAAAACTATCCCAAGTCTTGTAAAGGACAACCTTGTAAAGAGATCTCTTGCCCTTGCAACAATAGCTGAGAAATACCCATCAGAAGCATGGATACATGTGTACACAGATGGATCAGCAACCAGTGCAGTGTCCAATGGAGGTGCTGGAATCCACATAGACTTTCCATGCGGCGATAACCTTGAAACAAGTGTAGCCACTGGATTGCACTGCACCAACTATCGAGCAGAGACTGAAGCGCTCATCCAAGCTGCCTCCATCATTCAGCACTGCACAGAAGACTGCCAGCAAGTTGTATTCCTCACTGACGCACTATCTGTCTTGGAAGCCATCGAAACTGACAAACTTCGAAACCTGTCCACTAAGCTCCAACAAATCACCAAAACCAGACAGGTGGTCCTTCAATGGATACCAGCCCATTGTGGTATCCTAGGAAATGAGAAAGCTGACACGTTGGATAAAAAGGAGCAAGCAAAGAACAGCAGTGCAACAACATCGAATTCCAAGAGAAAAACCCCCATCATAAAAGCAATCATGAGATCACCAAAAAACAAAGACAGCTACCATCTCCTAACTAGACAGCAGCAGGTCACACTCTTTCGTCTCCGCACTGGACATAACAGGCTGAACTCACACATGCACAGGAAGTTCCGCCTTGCCTCCTCGCCTATATGCACATGCGGTCAAGAAGACCAGACAACAGAACACATCCTCCATAGAAGTCCGCAGCAGCAGAAGATCAGGGAGGAGATCTGGCCTCACAAAGAATCTCTTGCTACCAAGCTCTATAACAACAAGAAGGACCTAGAGAGGACGATGCTCTTCGTCGTATGAACAAATTTAGAAGTGTAGTCAGCGAACGCAAAGAAGAAGAAGATTATTCTTCAAACATTTGCGGAGTCCTACTAACATTAGGATGGCATTTTTGTGTGCTGAACTAGGCTTGTCAAAGATGCTTTCCGTTATATTTGAAACTATTGTTTTGTGATTTGCTTTAAGGATGATGGGTTGTAGGATTTATACCTTTAGTGTGTATGTTGCATTAATAGCTATAGGTAGTACTAAGCCAAATAACTTCCGGCTGGGTCAAAGTTCGAGGTGCACCCAACTTTTGATAGAGAAGTGAACACCACTTGATAAATGTGTGTGTCTTGGTTATAAAATAATAGTTTCATCTGAGCAAAAACAAATGTATGCAATTTTATTTCATCTAGTACTACTGTGTCAAGTAGCCTTGTGCTTGAAACATGTATGGGGTACCTGTAAAAAAGTACTCACATTTTGTGCGGAACTAGGGTAGTCACAGACGCTACACATTATCTCAGAAATGAACATCTTCACCCCCATATTGTTCTGATTCACTTTAAGGGTGAGCGGTGGTAGTATTTATATCCGTGGCGTTTATTGTGATTCATACGCTGCATGTTAGAGTTTTAATCACATATGTTACTTATTTTACCCCTGTCTATTGAATTTGATTACTTATGATAGGACAATCGGATTTGTGACAATGCAAATAACACAGTTTCTTGAGATATAGGCCAAAGGCTCACCTCGCACCCATAAATAGCATGCCCCCTCCCCCTTTCCATCCCCCACTTCAAATATGCACTCTACTGGCCTGTAAAAAAAACCCCACAGTTTCCGTTTAAAGTCCATTTGCTTGTTTTGACATTTAAATCTCATTATTGCTGTTATGAGTGGTATTTAAAATACAGTGCAACACTTATTGTTCCGTTATTTTACCCAAACACATACATCAAACATCCATTATTCGTTTCATTTTTCATAACAGCACTCTAATTACATTACTGAATTCGACTAATTAACACGAAAGAAGCTACGACTGTTGCATTAAAGAATTAGATTACGTCAAATATCAATTTTATACTTCTTGGAGAAAAAAAAAATCATTATCGTGTCATATGATTAAACGTGCAATACGTCATTATTTTTTCGTGACAGGTCTGTGTAACGTGATAGTGCGAGATGTGGCCCAGTGGTAGAGCGCTCATCTCAGATGTGGTGGATCGTGAATATGATCACCAATGGTGGCCTGTCGTGTTTTTACCCGAGATAACCAGTGGCAGAGCGCTCCTCTCAGATGTGGTGGATCGTGAATATGATCACCATTGGTGGCCTGTCGGGTTTCCCCCCGAGATAACCAGTGGTAGAGCGCTCCTCTCAGATGTGGTGGATCGTGAATATGATCACCATTGGTGGCCTGTCGGGTTTTTACCCGAGATAACCAGTGGCCCATGACTGGCACGTCAAGGGCCTAAGATCTGTTGTTCAGTTTGTGGAAACGTTCACGTGAAAAACCAATTATTGTTATTGTCCATTCTTTCTCCTTTTTTTTTCTTTTCTTTGTTTTGTCTGTTTGTTGTCTCAGCCAGTGCACCACGACTGGTATAGCAAATGTGGAATATGGTATCATGTCTATGGGATGGTGCATTTAAAATATACCTTCCTACTAATGGAAAAATATAATGGGTTTTCTCTCTAAGACTGTATGTCAAAATTAACAAATCTTTGACAACTAATGGATTAATAAATCAATGTGTTCGTGTCCTTAAACAAAAACAAACTATAACTTTATAACATATTAGACATAAATAAAATACCCATCGCTCTTACAGAGTAAATATGGATGTAAATTATATAATATATGAGGCTAACTAATATGTGCCATTACCGAGATGCCATTTACCATCGAAATTAATGCAAAATTACCCAACATCAAATAAAGACTGCCACTAGAACTAGTTCTAATTGGCATCAACAAATAATACATTATACCATTATCCCATTATACGATATTTGTATGTCCTCATTCATTTTCACTTCAAAACTGGGAAGATTTATACCTCAGATTTTTTTGTTCTGTTCTTATTTTATTTTTATTTTTCATGTTTTGTTTTCTGTTCCTGATACTACGTATGCATACATGTCCTTATAGACGGTGCAGATACTGATGTACACCGGTCACGTGTTCCGCGGTACACCCATGTTCCAAAACGTAAGTGCAAAATAGACAGGGTTTCGCAACCACACCTGTCAGCTGTTTTATATAGATTATCAACATGTGACACATGTATAACCTGTGTAAAACTGACACGTGACACAGTTTAAATACCCTACTGACACATGACACATATAGGAACTATTTTAAATATCTTATTAACACGTGACACCTATATAAAATTTTGTTTTGTTTAATGACACCACTAGAGCACACTGACTTATTAATCATCGACTGTCGGAAACCCTCTACATTTTTCAATTCGTAGCAAAGGTTCGTTTATATGCACCATCCCACAGACAGGCCATTTGATATACCAGTCGTGGTGCACTGGCTGGAGCGAGAAATAGCCCCACTGACGGGGATCGATCCCAGACCAAAAGCGCATCAAGCGAGCACTTTACCACTGGGTTACGTTCCGCCACCCGCCATCCACCCCCACCCCCGTAGCACATATAAAATGTACCTTTTTATCCTACTGACACGAGACACATATATAATCTACATGTAACTGTTTAAATATCTTAGTAACATAGAGAAGCTAACATTTAACCCACAGCACGTCGTCGCCAGTTCTCACCTTGATGTAAGGGACACTTCATCTCGCAGATGTCCATTTGGTGGAGCTGGAGGCGCCGGGGAGGCCCGGAAGGAAGCCAGTGACACTCGGGCGACTTGGCCCCCGGCCCCCAGGCCTGCTGCTGCAGCCACTTGACCAGCCAGATGAGTTTGCAGTCGCACCGCCATGGGTTGTGGTGCAGGTTTCTGAAAGCACAACACACAGATATGAGTTTGCAGTCGCACCGCCATGGGTTGTGGTGCAGGTTTCTGGAAACACACTATGTTTATGACTATGTCTAAAAGTATCCATGGATTTCAGAGCCGATGCTGTGATGTGAACCCTGTATCTAGTAGCCAAGGCTGGTGAAGAGCCACTGTCAACCAAAGCATATACTCGTATATATTGGTATAAACACTTGCCGTCATCACTGGTGTTTTCATAAATGTGTTTATTGCAACATTAATTTCTGTACATCCGGTGTGTTCTGAGTTCTCGTAAATGTCTACAGGAGCTCAGGACAATGGTTTGGTGTGACCGGTTGGCGCACACCAGAATCTTCATAACACTGAGTGGTTTTGGGGTGGGGGGTTTCGGGGGAGGGGGTTGTGTACCTTTTAAAAACATTATAGTGAATCAGCAGAACGTGTTGCAATTGAGAACACTTCGAAAATGGTTTATTATGAACATTTACTAGTGTCCAGACACGATTAGATAAACTTCAGGATGGAATCCAAGTGAATTTCCAGGTGACTATACATTCACAAAATAAATTCCACATGACCAGATGTGAACAAATTACTATTTCAAACAAGAACCTACAGTTTAGAAAGTAAACCCAAACAGCGTTGTACCGGAGAACCGTGCATCTTTAAAGGGACATTCCTGAGTTTGCTGCATTGTAAGATGTTTCCGACAAATAAAATACGTCTACGATTAAACTTACATATTAAATATATTTTCTTGTTTAGAATATCAGTGTTTGTATATTCAATGTGTTTCTGGTTGTCTTAATATTTGTAAGAAGCTTAAACTGGATTTTGTTTATTTTGTATATTTTAGGAAATAAAATGAAATTTAACTTAGTACAAATATTAGAACGATCAGAAACACGTTTGATATACAGCCACTAACATTTTATGCAGAAAAATATATTTGATATGTAATTACAATTTTTTTTAAATCTCTGTTAGTCGATAGCATCTTTAAAATTGCAGCAAACTCAGGAATGTCCCTTTAAGTGCAGATGGATTACAGACAACATAAGAACAGACACTGGTCATCAACAGAACAACTTTATTCCTTTTTCAAATAGATTTCTGTGCCTGTACCTAACTGAGGTTCAAACACACTATCCTGGACACACATTTGAACTATTTGGGGTTACTGGTTATATGTTAGTGTTTAGCTGATTAGTGGGAGAGAAGTCTGTGTATTACAATCACATCTCCCCAATGAGAGGTTATAGAACACATTTTCGATGAGAGCCGATGTTGGGGTGTGAACTTAGAAACTATCAGGCAAGACTGGCGAAGAGCTACCATGAACCAAAACATGTATATATGTTTCCGTCACCACTGATGTTTACATAAACTGGAACATGATGTGCAATGATCTTTAACCCCAGATTCTTCCACAAATTGGTACACTACGGCTACTTTTTGTGTCTAACATAAGAGTTACTGCAAAAACTTGTCTAGAAAGTGAGAGAGCTAAAACGTTTCTGCCACAATGGTTACCAAATATCAGCAAAGCACCGTTTATATGCACTTTACCGTAGACAGGATAGCATAAACACCGTGGTTTGTTGGTATGCTAGTCGTGGGATACAGGTTGGGACTGGGAAAACCCGCGGGTCTGGACAGGATAGCATAAACACCGTGATTTGTTGGTATGCTAGTCGTGGGATACAGGTTGGGACTGGGAAAACCCGCGGGTCTGGACAGGATAGCATAAACACCGTGGTTTGTTGGTATGCTAGTCGTGGGATACAGGTTCGGACTGGGAAAACCCGCGGGTCTGGACAGTATAGCATAAACACCGTGGTTTGTTGGTATGCTAGTCGTGGGATACAGGTTGGGACTGGGAAAACCCGCGGGTCTGGACAGGATAGCATAAACACCGTGGTTTGTTGGTATGCTAGTCGTGGGATACAGGTTGGGACTGGGAAAACCCGCGGGTCTGGACAGGATAGCATAAACACCGTGGTTTGTTGGTATGCTAGTCGTGGGATACAGGTTGGGACTGGGAAAACCCGCGGGTCTGGACAGGATAGCATAAACACCGTGGTTTGTTGGTGTGCTAGTCGTGGGATACAGGTTGGGACTGGGAAAACCCGCGGGTCTGGACAGGATAGCATAAACACCGAGGTTTGTTGGTATGCTAGTCGTGGGATACAGGTTGGGACTGGGAAAACCCGCGGGTCTGGACAGGGTAGCATAAACACCGTGGTTTGTTGGTATGCTAGTCGTGGGATACAGGTTGGGACTGGGAAAACCCGCGGGTCTGGACAGGATAGTATAAACACCGTGGTTTGTTGGTATGCTAGTCGTGGGATACAGGTTGGGACTGGGAAAACCCGCGGGTGTGGACAGGATAGCATAAACACCGTGGTTTGTTGGTATGCTAGTCGTGGGATACAGGTTGGGACTGGGAAAACCCGCGGGTGTGGACAGGATAGCATAAACACCGTGGTTTGTTGGTATGCTAGTCGTGGGATACAGGTTGGGACTGGGAAAACCCGCGGGTCTGGACAGGATAGCATAAACGCCCGGGTTTGTTGGTATGCTAGTCGTGGGATACAGGTTGGGACTGGGAAAACCCGCGGGTCTGGACAGGATAGCATAAACACCGTGGTTTGTTGGTATGGTAGTCGTGGGATACAGGTTGGGACTGGGAAAACCCGCGGGTCTGGACAGGATAGTATAAACACCGTGGTTTGTTGGTATGCTAGTCGTGGGATACAGGTTGGGACTGGGAAAACCCGCGGGTCTGGACAGCCAAATGACATCCATCTTGTGGCCGGTGATTTACCATTGAACTACATGCCGTCTAACTGACAGTTTTATCATTCCAATCAATTTATTAGAAAAGCACGTTGGCGTGTGCGCATTTAATATCATATATTACTCACGGAAACGCATATTTGTTAGTATACAACAAGCATTTTTTTTAACATACTTTTTTATGACTTTTATAATGTAAACTGAAGCAAATGGACCTAATTAGAAGAAAAACACAAAATGTAATAATATTTCATCATAAATCTTGTTCAGCGTACATGTAAACATGACAAGCCAATGGATATTCCAGAGGCCAATTTCGTAAATTTGCTAAAAAGCGTCCCCTCCTCACCTAAGCAAGATATAATAATTAAAATTTGCACACTTTTCTGTGTTATCTTAGCTAGTTATCCTCCAAGTTTTAATGTGTTTGGTTAAACTGTGTATTTTTAATTATTAAGCAAATTGTTGCCCGTCTGCCAAAACTGTCCACAGCCGGGCACAGAAACACAGAAATGTTGGAAAATATTATAATGTTGTCACATACTGACAATCACTTTACACCTGATATGTCCTATAGACAATATCACTATGTAGTCTTTACATTTATTAATATAAAATACATCAGGCCCGTAGGAACTGGGATGGGGTGGGGTGGGGTGGGGTGGGTGTGTGAGGGGCGGGCCTAGGGGCTTGTTCTCCATCCCACACTTGAGGGACAAAAATGTATGTTTTAAATTTTCACTACTCCACATAAATAAAGATGATATAAAGATGAAAATCTAGTTTGTATCCCTCACTAGAGACTGTATACCCCCCCCCCCCACACACACACACACACATACACACACTTCAAATATCGTTCCTACAGGCCTGTACAAATGTGGACAATATGTAGAGGCTGACGTTAGGAGCTAGTTCCTTTTATCTTTAGGATTTTGTAATCACGATTTCAAACCAACTGTATCAGCTAGTTTGCTCCACATACTGACATAAAACACATTTGTTATTATATATTGGAATAAAACAAAAATAATTACAATATATCCAGTATTGTTTTCTTTAATCATTCATGAAGGAAGAAAGAAGTCCTGGTGAAAATATATTACAGGTAAAACAAAACAAAATAATATATGATGCTTATTCCAAGTGCTAACTATTGTACATTTTGCTTTAAATTGCTAGATGCCAAAAGTGATTAAGTACATTATTTTATGGTAACAGTCGAAAATTAGGCGACCAATTGTTTTAACCTCTGTCAAAGGTAGCAGGCTTTCTGCCAGAACATAATTCGAGGGTACGTAATACAAACTAAATATATTCAAAGGCATATATTGGGTAGTTATGGGTTTGAAATGTTGTTTTATTGGACATTTTATTTAAT
Organism: Gigantopelta aegis; assembly: GCF_016097555.1. NCBI lineage: Eukaryota > Metazoa > Mollusca > Gastropoda > Neomphalida > Peltospiridae > Gigantopelta > Gigantopelta aegis. Next base: position 89,875,705 of record NC_054701.1, read on the forward strand.
GCACTTTTACAAATTTTAAACGGCAGTTATCTTACTATAATCTATCTAAAAATTAAAACAAAACATATCCATTAATTTTCGAGAGTTTCGAGTACATACATGTAATTTTACCTGCATTCTCTCTAGCAGAAACCAAGGGTAGGGAACCAGTTATTTGGTGTACAGTATTTTTAATATCACATAAAGAAAGCATTGAAAAGTGCAATTTTATTATGCTTTATTAGTGGACATTAGCTTTAAAACTAATTAACCATCATTAATTCTGGCCAAAGTAGGCCTACATATGTTGCTCCTGCCAAAGTGTTAGCATTTTAATTTTAATGACAATATACTGAACTGACGATAAACGTTGTTAGCTAAACGTTAAACGCAATCTGATTAAAATCAGGTCCACTGGTCTGTACTGGAAATTAAAGATCCAAATAGAGCTGATTTTAATCAGATTGCGTTAAACGTATCAATTCACGTTTTGAAGCTGTTTTGCAACTAGAAAGACGTTAGTATGGAGTCGTTATGGGCTGTCGGTGAAAATTAATTTACAGGTAAATAAATGTGAACTATAAATATTCATATGTGAACAAATTGCAATACCTTTATTTAATGTATATCTTAAGTACATACTTGTCTTTCATTTTCACATTGTAAATATACCAAATTGTCATGTTTATGTATTACATTTATACTTTTGGTTTACCACTGTCACACTGAAAACATTTGGCCCATAACTGTATTTAGTCAAATATTAGGCAAAATCTAGACTGGAAATGATTTATGCTTATTAATTTTTTTTTGCAATTTATTTATTTTATTTTTGGCATCAATCAGTCTTGTTTATAATAGCAATATGTATGCAAGTTTGAGATTCTGTGTGCGCTATGAAAGAAACAATCTTAAAATTAGTGGCGAGAATTTCAAAAGTTATGTCCTTTGGTATAAAAATCCAGGTCAATCATAATTACTTTAATAAATCAATTCTTTTACCTACGTTGGTTTAAATTTATGTTAGTTACATAAATCGGTTCTTTAAAATACTGCACATAATAACATATACATATAAATGGTGTTTATGGCTGATAAAGGGTTATAAATTGATAACCTATATTTGGAAAAATAATTTTACCACTTTTAATTTGCAACTAAGGTGCTAGACTCACGTAAACAAATGTATTCATCATTCTAGTTTACGAACACTACTGATGTTTAACGATTAAGTCGGCCGTTAATGACTGTAACGCCGTAATCGACATGTAGGTATTCGGGGTCGCGTTTTTGGCAAAATGATAAAACGCGTTTAGAGTTGCGGCCCTTTGCTTGGTGGTTGCTATATTTGTGTAGGTGGCAGTATTCTAAATTACCTTTCGACCGACCGTTCAAAATTGCGCCAAATTTCCTCAATCAAAATTGCGCGCCCCTTTCTCTTTGGCATTAACGGCTCCATTCAAAATTCCATAGCAACACCACCACCCCCACCCGCCTGCTACCGATTCGATCGGGCTGCTGGTGCTCCCTTGCTCCTGTCAGTGCAGGCGGTTCCTCCTCTCCCCTCCCCCACCTTTCCTGTCATGGACGGAGGAGCCGGCCAAGGCCGGCTCTTGTGCCCACGACAGGCGTGCGCTACAACAGCTTGTTCTGAATGTGCACGTAAAACCCTATGACATGACATGACATGACATGACATTCTAAATGTTAGTGCTTTTTGCCTGTGCAAGGAGCTCAAATATACATTATGTACATGTATCCATATGTAGTATGATTTGCTGCTGTGATTAGCAGTAACAAATTCAGAGAGAGAGAGAGAGAGAGAGAGAGAGAGAGAGAGAGAGAGAGAGAGAGAGAGAGAGAGAGAGAGAGAGAGAGAGTTTGTTTTGTTTAACGACACCGCTAGAGCACATTGATTTATTAATCATCGGCTATTGGATGTCAACCATTTGTTATATGCATCATCCCACAGACAGGATAGCACATACCACGGTCTTTGATATACCAGTCGTGGTGCACTGGCTGGAACAAGAAATAGCGCAATGGGCCTACCGACGAGGATCGATCCCAAACCGACTGCTCATCAAGCAAGCGCTTTACCACTGGGCTACGTCTCGTCCGAGAGAGAGAGAGAGAGAGAGAGAGAGAGAGAGAGAGAGAGAGAGAGAGAGAGAGAGAAGGAAGGCAGGGGTTATGTTTATGAGACGTGATACAAATTAATGCAGCAGACAAACAAAGAATACTGCTATTAGACACCATTTATCTACATCACCTAGCAGCAGCCAGTCATATGTCTTTAAACTGTTATCGTATGCATATGTGTTAACAAGTATGTGTTATCAAAAATAACGAATGTTGTTCTCACTAACGCGTGAGTAAAGTAATTGTTTTTGGTATAAAACAAACCTACGATTGATGTTTTATGCGAAACGTGTAGTTGTGAATATTAATATCCTTCTCCTTTCAAATGTCAAGTCGACTAAGTGTCACAGTTTTGATAATTTTTTTGACTACAAAATTATTAAATGTAACGTGTCTGTTCTTACAACATGAGTTATGTTGACTTTACTGGAAAATATGTCTGTACAGCATTACGGACACCAACTGATTCCGTAGTGAACAGTCCTAGCAGGGTTTCTTCTCGAATGAGATATCTCGCTGAACTAACACATGCGCTAATTTGATTGTGTGTGAAAACCTTCCTGTATCAGTCTGTGGTTCCGAGAAGTGCTAGAATTCAGTATGAAATATGCATAGAGTCACCTCAGTGTCTTCTCTTGAGAAAACAGGACAATACTCGCGAGTGTTCGACTTCCGAACAGTGTGTTTACGTCATTAGCGATGGAAATTATGGCTGGATTCGTTACAAAGCATTCGGCCGTTTCCAATCATATTTTTGTAATATATAAATGCACACATATGAATCACAGGTCCTTCACGTTCTAAATGTCAACTAAATAAAATTCTGCCTAGTAAATAAATAATGTCATGTACAAAGATGACGTCAAGTGTGTAAATTCAAATCAATTTTTTTTTCAATTCAATTAACTTTATTCTTTTATAATATCAAAATAGTTTACAACACAAAATATTAAACGAAATGGTGAATTATAAACACAATTTAATTCAATTCGTTGTAGTTGCATATGCCTTACGGCGTAGAGCAAAACAGTTTACAACACAAAATATTAAACAGCATGGTGAATTGTATAAAAATTTATTTTCACTTTATTTTTGTATGTCTAACAAAATGGTGAATTACATACAATTTAATTCAATTAACTTTATTTCCATGTGCCTTACGACAAAACAGTTTACGACACAAAGTAGTAAACAATATAAAAGCTATAAAACCAATTGACACACATGACAAAACAGTACATATTAGTTATTTAAAAAGGTACATAACCTTTAGATTTGGCCTCAGACTAGAGTTATCCACCCATTTGGTTGTCCAAAATACGGAAATTAATGCGAGAAAATATAGTTTTCTTGTGATGTGATTAATGGCTGGGGAGCTGCTTAGTATACTGGATTGTTGCACTGGGTTTGACAGGTAAGAGGATGCAGTTAGTGAATATGTGCACTTGGTTTACACTGGATACTGCATAATGTCCCCCAGAGCACATTGAAGTCATGCAAAATTTGTGTAAAATGCAGAGAAATGGGTGTGATTCGGTCCCTTAGCCCACGTGTGTTTGTTTACATTGATATAACGCGGAAAAGAGCTGGACAACAGATGTCGTCCTTTCGAGTGTTCAATGGGCCCAGGCAGGTAATGTTTCCCGTGAAATGCTAATGGCCTGGTGAAATTAATAAAAGTGCTACAGCCACTGGGGCTACATGAGAATACATAGTGAAATTAATTGTGGTCTGAGGCCTGATATAGTAGGATGTTTGACACAGGGTGACACACTTTGATACCTAATTGTGAGGTAACTATGCCAGTTACAGCACTCAAAATGTACATGCTAATTGTCCAGATAGGTGGAAATCTGAAACTAATCAGTTTGGGTGGTGAATATTTTATTTTGTTTAATTAAATTAAATTTTATTATATTTATATTTTCAAAATTTGTAATTTCACAAATTATGACATAATTCAGCCTGCATTGTACCCCTATCAGGTCATAGGTCATTCTTTTCAATCAGGCTGTATCCCTACACCCTATGAGAGCCTCACTTTGAAGGTTAAGGTCAAATAAGTCAATATGGAGGATTTCTTCAATGATGTTTGACACAGGGTGACACACTTTGATACCTAATTGTGAGGTAACTATGCCAGTTACAGCACTCAAAATGTACATGCTAATTGTCCAGATAGGTGGAAATCTGAAACTAATCAGATTGGGTGGTGAATATTTTATTTTGTTTAATTAAATTAAATTTTATTATATTTATATTTTCAAAATTTGTAATTTCACAAATTATGACATAATTCAGCCTGCATTGTACCCCTATCAGGTCATAGGTCATTCTTTTCAATCAGGCTGTATCCCTACACCCTATGAGAGCCTCACTTTGAAGGTTAAGGTCAAATAAGTCAATATGGAGGATTTCTTCAATGATGTTTGACACAGGGTGACACACTTTGATACCAAATTGTGAGGTAACTATGCCAGTTACAGCACTCAAAATGTACATGCTAATTGTGCAGATAGGTGGAAATCTGAAAGTTATCAGTTTGGGTGATGAATATTTTATTTCTTTAAATTAAATTAAATTTTATTATATTTATATTTTGAAATTTGTAATTTCACAAATTATAACATGATTTGACCTGCATTGTACCCGTATCAGGTCATAGGTCATTCTTTTCAATCAGAATGTATCCCTGCACCCTGTGAGGGCCTCACTTTGAGTAATTGAGCTAATTGAATAAGTGAAAATGGAGGGGTTTTTCAAAAGTACCAGAGGGTAATTTTTTCAAAATGTGATCCTGGGCCAAATGGTGAATGTATAATGTGGAATGGGCCTCACAGACCAAATGGATATGGTGCTATTAAGTTCAAATCACCAATCACAGGCCAGTATCGTACAGTAAATGCTCACTGATTAAGTTTCATGGTCTTTAATAAGGAGATGGACCTAGATGGCAGTGACATCAGTCACCTGTGCCATAACCGTCTTTGTACGTTTAAAGATCACTTATCTGCTGAGCCACATGCAATTAACAGCTCGCGCATACAATGTGTGAACCGGGATGTCTGTCAGGGACATGGACAATACCCTCCCTGCCTCTTGCATCTCAGAATGCATAACATATAAGAATGTAAAACAATAACAAAGTTTAATTTAAAGAAATATTTTATGTCATAAAATCACATATAAATATCACATATAAATATCACATGATACATTTATTCAAAAGCATACATTTATTCACATTACTATTTTTTATTGTTTAAAGTCAGTCTTCAATGTCTAGGGTTCATGTCCACAGCAGAAATGCTATCATGCAAACTGATAGTTCCTATATTATATGTATCACTTGAAAGTTTGTGACAAAAATTCCTTTGAATAACTGTGGTCACAGGAGTTGTCTGTTCTTTGACTGTCAATATCTAATAATCCTTTCTTGTAGTCAGCTTGTTGATCTCTGTGCAAATGTTTATATCGTAAGTGATCTCTAATTTTACTTCCTTGCTGGACTAAGTGCCTTTTAATCACCTGTGGATTGTTTTGATATCTTTTTTGATAGTCCGACTCTTTGTCCATCTGACGCAGTGAACGCCTCACCCGAGCTGACAGTTCGATGCCACAGTACTTGCACTTTTCTATCATCGATGTTCCCGGGGCGTTGTTCAGCCTGTGGATGGTGGATGCAGCTCTCCCAGTCATCGTTCGTGAATAGTTCACATTCTTAGGTAAGGAAACACTGAGAGAACGGTTCGCAGCCTCACATTTCTGTGTGTCTGTATACAGTTTCATTTGCTCTACAGCTGAAATACTTAGTTTAATCTTCAGAAGTTCCAGTACTAACATTTTGTCATTTTCATTCATATTCAGCTCTGTGATTCTGTGTGTACCCAGGAACATGGATCGGTGCCACCAGTTGTTCGTTATTCCTCCACTGCAGACGACCGAGTACCTCGAACACTTTGAACAGTCACCACCGTAGCACGAAAGTGTCGATTGCAGGACCTTTGGTAAGTTTCGTTTCAGTACACCGATATTATCAGTGTGTAGTTTCATCAGTTCTTTAAGAATTAAACTGCACCTTGCTTTCATATCCTGGCTGAATACCTTCTGTGCTTCACGCTTTTGTTCACGGGTGGACCCAGTAAACATGTCGGGACTGAAGTTAGCTTTGTAACACTTACGAAACTGACTCTGACCTAAGTGGGTTGGATCAGCTAGCCGCTGCACTTTCCACATTGGATGTAGAAGTTTCAAAGCACTATCAACTCCAGCAGATGATCTGGAATCTCCATCTGTTGTGACGTATTTTATGAGAATACCTTGTAGAGCCAAGTCTGTTCCGATATCTTTTCCCATCTCGTATTCCGACAGCGGAGCAAATGGCGGCAAGTTTGCTGTGCAGTCAGGATGACCACCGGGACACGTCACATGAATACCTTTGTTTCTTAACCAGGCTCCGGTCCAACAAAGTTTATTCTGGAAGCAGGCACTTACAATGAATTTTCTTTCAGTCATTGTTTCACACGCAAGTCCTATAGCTTGTGATGCATTCTGGCCCGGTTTCTTCCGACTTGTTATTGTCGTGGAGTTGTATCTCCCATCCATGGCTATGTTAATTTCATCACGTTCATTTCCACGTTTCATGTTAATGTCTTTCAGTAGCTCAACTTTTTGTGCCATATCTTTTTCATTTAGATCTGTTACAGCCGTTGATACCTTGTATGATGTTCTCTGCATGCTGCTCCAACACGGCGGTGGAATGTCCATGCCTGCCATTAGCACTCTCGCTCTCGTATTGCCGACGGGAGTATCTTGGAGACCGATAGCAAGACCCACATTAGTTTTTGCTGCATTTGGGCCAGGTTTATTTGTCTTCACCTCATTGTACAATTTGCTTTCAGGAGCAGTGAAGTCACAATTCACACAGTGTAGTGTGATTTTCCAACAAAGACCCCACTTAACCTCTTTTAATATTTGCATTTCAGGCTCGTCGCACTCAGGGGAAGCTGTTGAGTGGTATCTGAAAGCTGCATTCCATGCATCTACCATTCTGTCATTGTCCATTATTCTCATGCCTTCTTTGTCTTTACACTGTTGTTCTTCTTTCATTTCAGACGCAGTACATGTACTCGTAATGGGACGTAGCAGGCGGACTGGCTGTGACGCACCTTCGCAATCTGGAGTGGATATGGTGGCTGAAGTGGAACTCGACTTCGTGACCAAGGCAAACTCGTCTATATTCATCCGGACTACTGGTCGCAACTTCTCAGTGTGAGATTCTGGACTTGCATGTTCATGCAGATGAGTTGCACCCTTATTCCAAGGTGCATGTCCCTTCTTGAACTGTGTCTTTCGTCTTGTATTGCCTTCCATGGATGTGACTCGTAGTGTATAACACAGTGAAATACTTATTGTGGTATGCATGTCCACCCTTATATATATGTTCATGTGTGATGTCACTTTCAGTTCTGATGCATTAAAACATTTCAGTGCAGTGGCAGTTGACAGCTTTCTTTTGTTCACTGTGTATTCGGTACTGCATCTTTGCAGATTGGTGCCCTGTCCTCTGCATTCAGGTGTGACATGTTACGGTGTGCAGACACCTTGCTAATTACCCTCACCAGAATGACACTCGAGCATTTTGAAAATGTATCAATTTAAATTAAATTGAATTTTTTTCTGAAAAAAATCATATTCCTGCCAACTGCTATATTTCAATTGCAGAGAACACAATAAGGAGCAAGTTTCTTTTTGTTGTTCAGAAAAATGTCTGTAACTTTTAAAGTTATTACATAATTACTAGTCCACTATTGGGAATAATTTGACGCAGATTGCCGCCTTTTGCGGCACAGGCAGTCCCCCATTTCACAGGCTCCAATAGCCATATTTGGTATCAAATATTCTTTTTATTGCCTGTATGCAACTTGACATATGTATTTAAATGCCATATGTGAGTTTGAGTGTCATGGTGAAAACAATTTTGGTCTGATAGGCCTCAGACTAGAGTTATCCACCCATTTGGTTGTCCAAAATACGGAAACTAATGCGAGAAAATATAGTTTTCTTGTGATGTGATTAATGGCTGGGGAGCTGCTTAGTATACTGGATTGTTGCACTGGGTTTGACAGGTAAGAGGATGCAGTTAGTGAATATGTGCACTTGGTTTACACTGGATACTGCATAATGTCCCCCAGAGCACATTGAAGTCATGCAAAATTTGTGTAAAATGCAGAGAAATGGGTGTGATTCGGTCCCTTAGCCCACGTGTTTGTTTACATTGATATAATGCGGAAAAGAGCTGGACAACAGATGTCGTCCTTTCGAGTGTTCAATGGGCCCAGGCAGGTAATGTTTCCCGTGAAATGCTAATGGCCTGGTGAAATTAATAAAAGTGCTACAGCCACTGGGGCTACATGAGAATACATAGTGAAATTAATTGTGGTCTGAGGCCTGATATGTTGGGGATAGAGCTAGTGTAATGATAGACGTTTCGTTGTAGTAAACAATATAAAAGCTTGTGACGGAACATGCTCTTAATTTGTTTTCGCCTGTGGCGATATTAATTGTTTTAGAAGGCCGTGTGCAGTTCCAAATTGCACTTATCCAGTTGGGCAACTTGTTACGTAATACTTCTGCGCGACGGTCATCGATCTTTTCTAATACACACCCAGAGCAGGTGTGGAGGCCATGTGGCTAGTAGTTACGTAATATCTCCGGTAGTGCTGTTTATGGCCAGGGGATTGCTCGCGGATTGGCGACAGCCAGACTGACGATCAGAGAGAAATATACCGACTCTGGCAGAGGTGGAATATCAGATGATAGGGGGAGGACCGCCTTGTACCCCTAGACGATATTTCGATTTATAATAAATAGCTAGTGTTTTAGAGTTATCAGGAGAACCAAAAAGGAAGGCTTCCCGGGAACGTTGTCCGTTTGGACTTTGGTAAATATTTTATTTCTGCTCTGTTGTATAACCTTGATGTGATTGATGTGACTTTAAATATTTTAATACTGTATTATACCAATATTCTTCAGACAGTGTCTTCGGTCATCTGACGAAGTAAATCGTAGTCTTACTGTTCTATATTTATACGAGTATTTGGTAATATAAAGCTTAGCCAGTCATCCTAGAAGACCTAGGTAAACTGCAGGTTATTGTCTTTATTGTGATAGGTACCAGTATTAATTCTGTGTTACAAGGTTACCGAATGAGTAGTTAAGGGTTAATTAAAAATTAACCAGTTAGGAATAGTGTTGTAATTCCTTTATTAATTAAGTTCCCCTAGAAGCGTTTCTCAATTATCACACGTGTGGGTGTTGTGTCACGGTGAAGTGATTAGCATATTGTGTAAACTAGACACCTAGAGATTAACTAATTAAGTGATCAGTTCTGGGTTGTTATTATTGTTGTTATTAAGAATCTACTGCGGCAGTACATTTGTCAGCGTAGGTTAATACAGATTCCAAAGTGTATTGTGTTTTTGTTGTGTTTTCTAGTGAACTAAACGTGCTATAATAATATATACTTTATATAAGATCGTATCTCTGATCATACCTAAAGACGAGCCACAGCGGGTATATACCGCCTGTTACAGAGAGATCTAATAGATATACAGTTAGAAGAGATATTTGGATAATCGTGTTTCATTCAGTTACAGGTATTATAGAATCCCCGTGACAAAGCTATAAAACCAATTGACACACATGACAAAACAGTACATATTAGTTATTTAAAAAGGTACATAACTTTTAGATTTGTTGATGATAGAGCTAGTGTAATGATAGACGTTTTGCTGTAGTAAACAATATAAAAGCTATAAAACCAATGGACACACATGACAAAACAGTACATATTAGTTATTTAAAAAGGTACATAACCTTTAGATTTGTTGGGGATAGAGCTAGTGTAATGATAGACGTTTTGCTGTAGTAAACAATATAAAAGCTATAAAACCATTTGACACACATGACAAAACAATACATATTAGTTATTTAAAAAGGTACATAACCTTTAGATTTGTTGGGGATAGAGCTAGTGTAATGATAGACGTTTTGCTGTAGTAAACAATATAAAAGCTATAAAACCAATGGACACACATGACACAACAGTACATATTAGTTATTTAAAAAGGTACATAACCTTTATATTTGTTGGGGATAGAGCTAGTGTAATGATAGACGTTTTGCTGTAGTAAACAATATAAAAGCTATAAAACCATTTGACACACATGACAAAACAATACATATTAGTTATTTAAAAAGGTACATAACTTTTAGATTTGTTGATGATAGAGCTAGTGTAATGATAGACGTTTTGCTGTAGTAAACAATATAAAAGCTATAAAACCAATGGACACACATGACAAAACAGTACATATTAGTTATTTAAAAAGGTACATAACCTTTAGATTTGTTGGGGATAGAGCTAGTGTAATGATAGACGTTTTGCTGTAGTAAACAATATAAAAGCTATAAAACCAATGGACACACATGACAAAACAGTACATATTAGTTATTTAAAAAGGTACATAACCTTTAGATTTGTTGGGGATAGAGCTAGTGTAATGATAGACGTTTTGCTGTAGTAAACAATATAAAAGCTATAAAACCAATGGACACACATGACAAAACAGTACATATTAGTTATTTAAAAAGGTACATAACCTTTAGATTTGTTGGGGATAGAGCTAGTGTAATGATAGACGTTTTGCTGTAGTAAACAATATAAAAGCTATAAAACCAATGGACACACATGACAAAACAGTACATATTAGTTATTTAAAAAGGTACATAACCTTTAGATTTGTTGGGGATAGAGCTAGTGTAATGATAGACGTTTTGCTGTAGTAAACAATATAAAAGCTATAAAACCATTTGACACACATGACAAAACAATACATATTAGTTATTTAAAAAGGTACATAACCTTTAGATTTGTTGGGGATAGAGCTAGTGTAATGATAGACGTTTTGCTGTAGTAAACAATATAAAAGCTATAAAACCAATTGACACACATGACAAAACAATACATATTAGTTATTTAAAAAGGTACATAACGTTAGATTTGTTGGGGATAGAGCTAGTGTAATAATAGACGTTTTGCTGTAGTAACATATGGATTATAGGGATAGTCAAATCGTAGAATGATCGCATCACGTGTAATCGATCGTAGGTGCTGGGTACGTAAATTAATTTGGCAAGACAAAGCAAGAATTTATTACACTCAGGCCGTATTCTACGGCATATGAGGACATGTGTTCAATGGTAGGACATGGTTCACAGGAGCAAAAATAGTATAATTATAATATTGATAATAGTACAGATATAATACAATTGCGAAAATGAGTAAATATGATATTTCATTAATAGTATATAAATATAGCTTATGATGTGGTAAAAGGTTTGGAGAGAGCGTGTACGAAACATAACATCCATGAAAACCATTTCGAGATCTTAATTATACAAGATAATGGGAGTGAGAAACATACAACGCTCAAAATAATGTACTTTTTTCCCTGTAATTTTTTAGTTGATGATATTTGGCTATGCACGATGTAAACGTTAGAGTTGCACTGCATGCATATGTTTGCGTTTATAACATGCCAATAAGTTGGATGTAGTACTGCTTGTCATTTTAACGTAATCCGTACTGCGCAATGCGTAATCCGTAACAATCACGTTCTATACAAATGGGTTGAGTTGATTCTATATATGTGTTTGCGTATCCGATAACTATGTGTTATGTATTACGTATGCGTCTCCGTATCCGATCACTGTATGTATGTATTATGGATTACGTATGCGTTTGCGTATCCGATCACTGTATGTGTTATGTATTACGTATGTGTATACGGATTATACGGGCAAATGGAATTTGCGCTTTACACTCCACTGGATCATCTCCATGTCTAGGATACATCCACCAAAGACAGACGTATTTGAATATTTCAGTGGCTGTAAACACGTGTCATACTGCTGATTTATTTACTGATCATTATTATCAGTCACCGAGTTTGTAATATCTAATCCCCTAGTCTACAGTACATGCTTATTATGTGCACGTTTAAGCGAGTATTAAAATTTTATTAAAAGGAAAAGTGTCTCTTGGATGGGGTCAGAGAAATATGACACAGTTTTGGATACCGTACGTAAAAGTCGTTCATAATGTCACATCGATGTGCGAACGGCTATTGTACTGTTAAAAACGAATACCTCTTAACGGCGAACCGAACAATTTAGTCACTTTTAGCAAAAACAACTGGAAGCCGCTAATGCTCGTTTCTGCTTTTAGTATTAAAATAAAAAATCAAACATGTTTAAGTTTTCTGATTTTTCAATTCATGGACTTGTAAACAACTAGATTAAATAGAATTACTGAAAAAAACCTAATAACAGAAAATGCTAAATAGTAAGCAGATAGGATGCATCAGTTTCTCATTCTGCCAAGTACTTGTTTCTTTTAAAACAAATTGACATTTTTAAAGGGATTTTAGACCATAACTCTGTCTTGGTGCTCCATATAAAACATCAAGTAATCTAGGCCTGTCTTTGCTTCATCGATACAAACATCCTCCGGGCTTCTTCTGCAACATTAATGTGACTTGTTTTTAATATATTGATTTGCTCAAATACTTTCTATTTGGTAAGAGTCGATACTTCGGATGACAGCTGAGAAAACATCCAACTGATAAGGTTACATTGACATATACCTAGCACGAAAGGAAACACAGAAGTTGATTTTAAAATGATTGATTAAAAATGAAACGGCCTTGTCGTGTCTCTAAAGCAGATCACCGGCCTCGGTGGTGTCATGGTTAAGCCATCGTACTTAAGGCTGGTAGGTAATGAGTTCGTAGCCTGGTACCTGCTCCCACCCAGACCGAGTTTTAACGACTCAATGGGTAGGTGTAAGACCAATACACCATCTTCTCTCTCACTAAAACCACTAACAACTAACGACTAACCCTCTGTCCAGGACAGACAGCCCAGACAGCTGAGGTTTGTGCCCACGACAGCGTTCTTGAACCTTAACTGGATGTAAGCACACAAATAAGAGGAAATGAAATGAAAAAGCAGATCACATTATGGTCGTAAATAACCCGACATGTGAACAATGTCATAGATGGGTGGTGTGTGTATGTGTGTGGAGGTGGGGGTGGGGGTGGGGGTAGCATACGTTTAAAGGAGCAACATCAGTTTTAAGTAGTTTGGTATACGTACCTTTATTAATCTTTCTCAAATATAATATTTGTCTTTGCATCAGTAACTCGAGAAAATCAAAATTGTAATGTACTGCCACTCAACGGAAAAGTTTCCCTAAGAATCATGGGTACAAACAGAAAGCATTCATTAGAACTTAATTTCGTGCTTATATCCAATTAAGGTTCAAGCATGCTGTCCTAGGCACACACCTCAGCTATCTGGGCTGTCTTTCCAGGACAGTGGGTTAGTTGTTAGTGGTTAGTGAGAGAGAAGATGGTGGCCTTACACCTACCCACTGAGTCGTTAAAACTCACTCTGGTTGGGAGCCGGTACATGTCCGATGGCTTAACCACGTCACCACCGAGGCCGGTAAAAGAAAGCAAAGAAACATATCTAATATCTTTGTCACTTATGCATCAAAACAACAGCCAGTTCTTTACCATTAACTAATAATGGGTAGAAAACATGTTGGCGATAATCGTTACTTTAATCGTTTAACCTGTCGGCCAGCCTGTTTCAAACAAGGTTGTGTCGTTTATGGGTATTAGTGGAGCAGACAACAGAAACATCGTGCAAATAGTGATACAAGCACTACATTTGGCATTGTGATTCTCTAGGGCACACTTAACAACTCGAAATTTTGCTTTGTTTAACGACACCACTGGAGCACATCGATTAATTAATCATCGGCTATTAGATGTCAAACATTTGGTAATTCTGACTCGTAGTCATCAGAGGAAACCCGCTACATTTGTTTTTCTAATGCAGCAAGGGATCTTTTATATGCACTTTCCCACAGACGGGAAAACACATACCACGGCCTTTGTCCAGTTGTGGTGCACTGGTTGGAATTAACAAATCTGCCCGATTGGCCATTTGGAAATCCAAGATGGCGGTCATTTTCAAGATGTGCGCCAAACTGACCTATTGAAAATGCCAGATCTCAATGATCTTGGTGTCGATTTGCATGTTTTCAAGAATCTTGCATTTTCAAGTGGCCAATATCGAGCTGATCTGTTAAGCATGGCAATGGCAATCACTGTGCTAAATGTGATGCTTGTGTCACCACTTGCATGATTTTATTGAAAAACTGCTGTTATCTGCGCCACTGTATGTAGTTCAAGGTATAATAAAACATTTTAAAACAACTTCACATATATTGTATGTACCATGATTGATAGTCTCTTTAATACTGGGTGACACCAACGCACACACACCACCGCACACGGATCTGTATATTAGTGAGGCGAGATTGTAAACGTCTTTAACAAGACGTGATGTTGAGATATAATATCGTCGATACCTTGATCCCTGGATGGTAGAAAAACAGCGACATCTTACAGAATACTAGTACTTTGTTTGTCAATTAGTGATGGTCTTGTCAAAGATACCGCTCGTTACTGTGATTGATGTGCACCTGCCAGTGTCAATTACTTCTCACGCCGAGACTCGGACTACTATTAGTATGCTATGGTGCACCAAACGATTAAAATAAAGTAATAAATTATAATAAATTATGTTTGATTAACATAACGTAAATTAACAGTTTGTGTGTATGAATGTTTGTTTGTTAGATAGAGAGAGAGAGAGAGAGAGAGAGAGAGAGAGAGTGTGTGTGTGTGTGTGTGTGTGTGTGTGTGTGCGTGTGCGTGTGCGTGTGTGTGTGCGTGTGTGTGTGTTAATCTAGTACTACAAAAAATAAACATTTTCAATATAAATTATTTTATGTAACGCTTCTTTTTTAAGAGTTGAGAAACACTTTTACACGCCTTGCCCACAAGAAACAAGGTATTGGGTCCTGGGTTCGCTCCTACCTTGAGTGATTTTTGACTGCTCAATGGCGTGGCGTAGTGCCACTACACTGACTTTTCTTTCACTAACCACTAATAGCGAACTCTTAATCTTTGTTCTGGATAAAAACCAGACAGATGACGTGTGTGCCTGTATTGGATGTAGCAAACAAAGTAGTAGAAGTAACAACATATGGATTAACGAACAAGTACTTACATATTTCTGTAACTAAACTGGTAAAAATCAGTTTCCAGTTCCTTGGGTAAATACTTGAGTCTGTTATTATCGAGCCATCTGGAATAAACAAAAACACACGAATATTAATTCTTCATTTTCCAGTTCCTTGGGTAAATACTTGAGTCTGTTATTATCGAGCCATCTGGAATAAACAAAAACACACGAATATTAATTCTTCATTTTCCAGTTCCTTGGGTAAATACTTGAGTCTGTTATTATCGAGCCATCTGGAATAAACAAAAACACACGAATATTAATTCTTCAGTTTCCAGTTCCTTGGGTAAATACTTGAGTCTGTTATTATCGAGCCATCTGGAATAAACAAAAACACACGAATATTAATTCTTCATTTTCCAGTTCCTTGGGTAAATACTTGAGTCTGTTATTATCGAGCCATCTGGAATAAACAAAAACACACGAATATTAATTCTTCATTTCCCATTCTTCTCTTCGCATTGCTCCTTCTTGTTTGTATATATGTATACATGTTCTGACCCCATACTCTAAAGGGAGCTACCATTCTGACTCCCCATCACTCCCCTGAGAATAGTTCAAAGAAACTAATTTTAGCTCTCTATAGGTAGTACTAAACCAAATAACGTCCTGCTGGTTCAAGTTCGAGGTGCACCTAACTTTTGATAAAGCAGTTAATGCCACAAGTCCTGCCATTGGTGGTAAATGTGACTGTGTTCGTTGTAAACAAAGAAACAAAAAGTTTCATCTGGGCAAAAAGGTTATGTAATTTTATTTAATCTTGTATCACCGTGTCACGTGGCCTTGTGCTTTAAAGGTGTAGGATCCTACTAAATATAGCATGACAATTGTTTTTGCGGAACTAGGGTAGTCATAGACGCTACTCGTTATCTCTGAAATGAAATTTTTCTTATTTACTTTAAGGGTGACTCAGTGTGGTAGTATTTATATCCGTGTTGTATATGTCGATTGATACGCTGCAGGTAGGAGTTTTAACCACATATGTAACTATTGCTTCTATGAGATTTGATTTGGAGGAGGTGCAGTCTTTAGTGGGGCACAAGTCAGATTTTATCTTTATTTAAATACAGTAGGGCCAAAAAAAAGTACTTTCGTCCTCGAGTGGGCGAATAAAAAATAGCCGTAACAGAAAATATAAAAGAAAGAAACATTTAGTTAGTCACTGACCTACATAAACAAAACAAAAAAACAAACATTTTAATTAATTTTTTTTTTTGGTAACACTATACGTGTTATATTATACTTTATGAAACGAAAAAACCCCACATTCCATCTACGGAATCTCTGAATGGCGTTTGTTTGTTCAATGACAGGTTTCATCATTGAACTTTGAAAAGGGCTTCTCTGAAGATCACGTAAACACTGACGAAGGTTGACGACCTGTCATTGATGTCTTAAAAAACCCATTAATTTTATAACTTTTCATTTTCAGCCTTTAAATGGATGACACTTGACATTCTTAACCCCTCAAATATTTCCTGTTATCGTCACCGGACAAAATTAACCGATAACGAAACGTGTAGATATGCGTGTGACATGCGCACACGGCAAACTGCTGGTGGTGATAGTGACTGGCCATAAACAGTCGAACAGTTCAATATTTAGCATCCATTAGATAAGACTCGGACGCGGATTTAGGCGTTCCCCTTCTAACCCCTCTTCAACCATACTCCATTGTTTATTAGGTACTTAATTTTGCCTTTGTATAAGTTCAGTTCTGTTCATAAACGCCTCCGAATTATATTACATTAATGTTACACCCCACCCCCTTAAAA
Organism: Gigantopelta aegis; assembly: GCF_016097555.1. NCBI lineage: Eukaryota > Metazoa > Mollusca > Gastropoda > Neomphalida > Peltospiridae > Gigantopelta > Gigantopelta aegis. The sequence goes on from NC_054701.1 coordinate 89,892,825, forward strand.
CATGCTAGATCTGCTCCTGAGTCTTATAAATCAAACCGATTCTCCTCTCCACCAATGTGGATACATGTGAAGATGGCGTTTGCGAGACGGGATTAACTTTAACACGAAATTTAAGCCCCCTCTACACAAAAACAATATCTCAGAACCGCTCCTGGGCTTGTACACTTTATACCGATTGTCCCCTCTCCCATGCGGAATACATGTGAAGATGGAGTTTGCGAGATGGGATACGTTAGTTTTTAAGTTCTCACTACACAGATCCACAATAGTTCCTATTTGTGACATATGTTGTGGTTCACATATTCACTTCTAGGAATTGGAGAACAATTAAAACAATATGTATTTTTAATGGTAAGCCTTCTGGCTGTAATTTGCTCATGTTATTTTGTAATATTGTGCATTGACCTTTTGAGGCATGGGTGTATAGCGCAAGAGACAGCCGGGGTGAATCGGTTAATGAACCCACCTGTTCGGACCGGTACTACAGCCAGGGCCCGTGCTTATAAAACTTAAAGTCTAGACTTTAATAAAGTCCAGACTTTAACGTAATGCTATTTGAATAGCGTTGCCATGACGTTAAAGTCTAGACTTTATTAAAGTCAGATGCGGTCATATAGCAAAAAAAAGAAAAAGAGACGGAAATATTCTCAATTTTGGAGCGAAAATAAATGCTTACATAATGTATGTTCGCAATGGTGTATGTTGTTAGTGCCAACGAGAACCCGTTCCATTGGCAATCTTCATTTGAAGTTGGGCAATTTAACATGGGTTTCAATGGCAGATGACATCTGTGTAGTGAGACCTAAGACGTAATGTTAACCCCCTCCAATAAAAAATAAATAAATCTTAGAACCGGCTGAATGAATGAATGAATGAATGAATGTTTAACGACACCTCAGCACGAAAAATACATCGACTATTGGGTGCCACACTATGGTTTATTATCGATATGGTTCAACATAACCGAGTTAATAATAATCATACGAAACACGTTTAATAACAACTGTAAATAACGTAATTTTTGGAAGCGACATCATAACATGACGTTGCTTCCCCAGTCCTAGTCCTAGTCATAGACTGTGCATTTGAAATATGACGTCATTTCGTCGTATCCTAGTTGTGGCCTGAAACATTTAAGGATTGTCTGTTATTTCTTTTACGTTCATCTGGGTATGAACAATAAAAATCATCCGTAAACTGTGTGAATCGGTGAAGCCGTTCTCACATGAGTTTGCGGATGATTTTTTTTTTTTTTTCATACCCAGATGAACGTAAAAGAAATAACAGACAATACTTATAATTAAATATGAATCATACATGCTAATAATAACACTAAAACGTCATACTTTATTTTGAATTATTTTTTTATCCATAAACAATAACGCTCATTAAGACAACTTGCCCATATAAAATGACGTCATCACATAAGACGTTCCCTGATGACGCAATTTTTATGTTCATCGTTGCTACGTCTGGACCAATGGGATGACGTTACGTTGTAATGAATGTAACAGAAATTTAATTATTCGGAGTTGGGTCTTGTTATTCATAAAGAAAGCAACAATAATAATATGCCATAATGGACAATAAAAAAATTATTACACTCGCGTGTGAGTGTACTGATTTTATGAAAAACGTGTCAGGATTCAAGTATTACCCTCGCTGTCGCAAAAATCCTGACATTCGTTTCGTAAAATCAGTATGACACACAAGCTCGTTAATAATCTCTACAAATGCTCTTAGAACCGCTCCTGAGCTTATACACTTTATAGAGATTGTCCCCTCCCCATGCGGAATACGTGCGACGATGGAGTTAAATGGTTAGTTCGCGAGATGGGATGAATTAGTTTCACGACGTAATACCAACAATTATTACCATTGCCGCCCCCTCACACCGACTTACTCGCTCGGCGATTAATTCAATCTTTACATCACACAAGAGAATCTGCTTCGCAGGCAGTCCGCTTCGAGAACGTTAAAACGTTCATTATCATGTCGTCAGCTGCCATTTGTTTGGCTTTCTCACCACCAAGAAAAACTTAGCAACGGGAAATTATCTGTACCACGAATATCTCCTGATGCCCTTGATAAAGAGTAATATTTTGAGGGGAAAAAAACAAGAAGAAAGAAAACAATTCTTCACCGTAATTTGGATGCCATCCCTTCTGTTCTGCGTGGAACACCTGGCGATGCACAGGATAGGCGTGCTTGAACCTTAAGTGGATACGAGTTCAGTACGTAGAAAGAAAGAAATGCACTCAGTACTTGTGTCTACGATTATGAGGCTATGATTATATGGTTATAGTGTATACGCTTAACAGATGACACAAGAAACCCATTGGCGCCACTTCATTGACAACGCTTTACGATTAGCAGCAAGGGATATTTTACATACACCATCCGACGGAGGGGATAATACATACCACGGTATTTTTTGCATCAGTTTGTGGAGCACTGGCTGGAACGAGAAATAACCCAATAGGCCCACCGAATGGGATCAATCCCAGATCCTTGACCGACCACACATCAGGGCCCGTGCTTATACAACTTAAAGTATAGACTTTAATAAATTCCAGACTTTAACGTAATGCTATTTGAATGGCGTTGTCATGACGTTAAAGTCTGGACTTTATTAAGTCTTGCCGTATTTGGCAAAATAGTGGTTGATTCTATGTATATCACTATCTAGTGTCTCGTCTATAACAAACCTCGTTACGGTCACAATCTGAACGACAAAAGCGTAATACATGATCAGGACTGTATATCCGCACAATACAGAGTCGAATGGGTATTTGGTAAAATAGTGGCTGATTCTATGTATATCACTATCTAGTGTCTCGTCTATAACAAACCTCGTTACGGTCACAATCTGAACGACAAAATCGTAATACGTGATCAGGACTGTATCTCCGCACAATACAGAGTCGAATGGGTATTTGGCAAAATCGTGGTTGATTCTATGTATATCACTATCTAGTGTCTCGTCTATAACAAACCTCGTAACGGTAACAATCTGAACGACAAAAGCGTAATACATGATCAGGACTGTATATCCGCACAATACAGAGTCGAATGGGTATTTGGCAAAATAGTGGTTGATTCTATGTATATCACTATCTAGTGTCTCGTCTATAGGGGGATAGCCACTCCTGACAAAATAGTGGTTGATTCTATGTATATCACTATCTAGTGTCTCGTCTATAGGGGGATAGCCACTCCTGACAAAATAGAGGTTGATTCTATGTATATCACTATCTAGTGTCTCGTCTATAGGGGGATAGCCACTCCTGACAAAATAGAGGTTGATTCTATGTATATCACTATCTAGTGCCTCGTCTATAGGGGGATAGCCACTCCTGACAAAATAGTGGTTGATTCTATGTATATCACTATCTAGTGTCTCGTCTATAGGGGGATAGCCACTCCTGACAAAATAGAGGTTGATTCTATGTATATCACTATCTAGTGTCTCGTCTATAGGGGGATAGCCACTCCTGACAAAATAGTGGTTGATTCTATGTATATCACTATCTAGTGTCTCGTCTATAGGGGGATAGCCACTCCTGACAAAATAGAGGTTGATTCTATGTATATCACTATCTAGTGTCTCGTCTATAGGGGGATAGCCACTCCTGACAAAATAGAGGTTGATTCTATGTATATCACTATCTAGTGCCTCGTCTATAGGGGGATAGCCACTCCTGACAAAATAGTGGTTGATTCTATGTATATCACTATCTAGTGTCTCGTCTATAGGACAGCCACTCCCGATGAGATTTCATCCCTCTTGCATCATCACAAAGAGGACTTTACTAAATCAAACTAGTTCTGTTGCAAAAATGAAGTGATATATTTTGTACTGCAAAAACGTTGGCTTATTTAGTTCGAGCAAATGAAAATGAGTCCCTAACTGTACTTGTCCATGTTGCAGGATTAAAAACAATAACTGGTTAATGGCTTACGTTATCATTCTATTTCATTTCAACTTATTTTCGTGCTTATATTCAATTAAAGTTCAAGCACGCTGTCCTGGACACACACCTCAGCTATCTGGACTGTCTGTCCAGGACAGTGGGTTAGTTGTTAGTTGGTTAGTGGTTAGTGAGAGAGAAGAGGGTGTAGTGGCCTTACGCCTACCCATTGAGCCATTAAGAACTCGCTTGGAGCCGGTACCGGGCTGCGAACCCTGTACCTACCAGCCTGTAGACCGATGGCTAAACCACTGCGCCACCACGTTATCGGATTTATCGTGTTCATGACAATTCAGCTCCACAGACCCGACAAGATAATTAACGTCTGCGACCCTAACGCTGTTATATTGAAACTGTTCACGCATTCAGTATCGGGGTACGTTTAGCCAGCTATTTGTCGTTAACGTTCGATAGACTGGTTTTTACGCTACGCATTAAACCGAATTACCACTTCGGGAACCAGTCAAAATAGTTTGCAAACGTTTAGCGAAAACCGGCTGTGTGAACGCAGGTCGGATTTGGTGTCTGCTTGTCGTTGATTTCCAAGCATTTTTTTCACAATTCAGTAGCATTTTCAATAAACAAGTAAGTATATTAAAGCGACAGACCCTAGTTTGTATACACTACACTATTAGAGTCATTTTGTTATAATTGTAATCACACATTACTTACATTTTATTATAAACATGATCAATTTGCGAATATCTGAAGTGTTTCTCGTCATCTTGGTGTTTGTAATACCACGAAATGCACTTTCTAAGTAATCGTTATGAAGATGAGTTCTACTCTATTTTTAGACGATATTTCTGCCATTTTAACGTCACACACTTTTGTTTCACTCTAATATAACATTATCGATAGGAGTCCATTTTTATGGGTTGAAAGTGGAGTCTGTGACGTTAACAGAAGTCTTACAAACCCGCACAATCATTAATCTTTCTAAGTCATATTTGCTTATTCCTTAAAATTGCCACGATATTCGGTCCAGAATAGCTAGTAGAAAAAGATGAATGCTGAATTAACATTCGGTGCGTGTAACATTAAATCCTTATTTATAAAAATCATTTTCGTTACAATTAAATATCAATGTTAAACGACTGCTAGCAAAATATGCACATAACGTAAAAAACTGAGAGAATTGCGTTCCTCTCATGTAAGTGGTTGGATTGCGCCGAAACGTAGAGAAATAATTGTAACATAAGTTATTTATGTCTATGGTATTATCGTACATTGATTCATTTGGGTTTTTTCAACGCCACCCACCATACCTACCTTCGTCGTTAGACCTTTGTTCAATTAAATCTTCGATTTTCCAGAATGTTTCAATTAAAACATTGTAGTGAAGAGTAGACATTAAGCATTTAGAACAATTGCAAATACAGTTGAATGCATAATTTATTTTAATTAAAAATAAATTATTGACAAATGTATATTTTACTAACTATTTACAAGAACTGTTGTCAATGAACTTGGGAATAATTAACGGGTTGTACAAATGTTTTTAAATTCACTGGCCATGGTGAAAAAATCACTTGCGGAACAAAGAATGAAATATTAATAAAACTTTTCATCTACTGTACATATTTCAGAAACATACAGTTTTTCATGTAGTGGTCTTGACGTTAAACAAATCGTGAACCGTGCATGCGCAAGAAATGTATTTTCCCAAATTATGCGCTATAATGGAGTTTTAAACATAGCACTTTTTTGTTTTGTTGATTCGAAGGGGTTACACTTTTGCTTATTGGAATGGATTAATCGTATGTTTGGAACTGTTACTTTTCAACTGAATTGATAGCAATATATTCGATTTGAGTTAGTGTAATCAGAAAATGTCCGTAATTCATTTTGAATGCACAGTACTACAATGTATATGTGTTGTTGTTACTCTAACGGAAGTTGGGGCATAGTGGTGTCTATTGTAATTTAAACCACCTAATCCCAGCCCACCCCGTTTACCTGTATTTACTCACTGTATTGTAATGAGGTTGAACTTTGTTACTCAGTCATTTCATTTTAAAGGGATATTCCTGAGTTTGCTGCATTGTAAGATGTTTCAGACTAATAAAATATTCAACGATTAAACTTAAATATTAAATATATTTTCTTGTTTAGAATATCAGTGTCTGTATATTCAGTTTGTTTCTGGTCATCTTAATATTTGTAACAAGCTTAAACTGGATTTTGTCTTCAAATAATTTCGTACATACGAAAAAAACATATTTTAGTACAAATATTAGAACGATTAGAAACACGTTTAATATACGGTGACGCCGTGATAGCTAGCGATAGGGCGTAGGCGGTCTCAGCCGATAGGTTTGTCTGGTAGGAGGCCTTCCCCCCCCCCCCCTCTTCCCGACGCGACCTTCCCATGAAAATCTGACCCAGCAACTTTGGGTACCTTTCTGGTGTTGAAACGTACTTAACATGTCGACCCCTTTGCGAACCCTTCCTCCAGTGCTAAATATAGAATAAATATAAATAGTATTATATATATATATATATATATATATAATAAAAATATATATTTAGAAAAAAGCCCGTTCCAAACCTTATATGCGCTTACTAAAATGTAAGTAATACAATAACCTTAATATAAATAGCGCTAAATTTAATTATGAATGCAACCCAATGTTATTTTTTAATTCTATTTGGTTTTATGTAATTTAAAGCACATTTTGCTTATGTTAAAATGACCATATAACTACCCTCACCCCTTCCCCACCCCCTTCCTGTCCCGGAACCAGCCCTGACGATGTCAGAGGTCGGAGCCGAAATGGGAGTGCCTGAACCTCTTTTGGATATGTGCACGTAAAAAAAAGAGTTCCCATACCCATACTCAATGAGTCGTTAAAACTCGCTCTGGGTGGGGGCCGGTTGCGAACCCAGTACCTACTAGCCTTAAATCTGATGGCTTAATTAACTACTACACCACCGACGCTGGTCTAGCTTCAAAAGTCGTGTCCTGCGATTCTGACCTTGGGAACTAAATTGGGACTCTTGTATAATGGTTTGCGTTCATCTTCCGGCCAAACAGCTTGTAATTAGTAGGATCTTGAGATTCAGAGTTGATACCCTTAAGGTTTAGCAATGATAACAGGACACGGCCCACGTCTCAGTTTGTTTAATGGCCATGTTTGGCCTTGTCAATATGTCTTCATTTAACGTCACTTCTAATTGTTTCTCCAATGACATGTTCGGGAGGTCGAGCGCTTGCGAACAATTTGATTGGTACCATCGTCTTATTTATCACATCACGTTTATTTAACGTTGTGAGCAAAAACCAGTCTAGCGAACGACCGCGGTCGCTCGCCCTCTTGAACTTGCCTCGGGATGCTTTTTGCTACACGTCAATTTTTATCTTCCGTACACAATCAACATCCATGTTACCAATCAGAAATTACAGCTGCTTCGTTTTAAAAGACGAGTAATGTTTGTTCTGTGGCATTCCGAAACATCCATTCATTCATCTCAACTTATTTTCGTGCTTATATTCAATGAAGGTTCAAACACGCTATACTGGTCACACACACACACACACACACACACACACACACACACACACACACACACACACACACACACACTCAGCTATATGGGCTATCTGTCCAGGATAGTGGATTAGTGGTAAGTTGTTAGAAGTCAGTGTAGTGGTTTCACACTTACCCAATGAGTCGTTAAAACTCGCCCTGGGTGGAAGCCGGTACCGGTCTGTGAACCCAGTACCTACCAGACTTATGTCTGATGGCTTAACCACGACACCACCAAGGCTGGTTTCAAAACATTATTAATAAGGGTCGAATATAGTGGGGGCGGAGGTCGGCATAAAAAAGTGCCTCTTTAGTTTAGTTTATATTAATGTTCTAAAATTCGTATTTACTGCCCCCTCCCAACAAAACAGCAAGAAATGATTAGATATAATAGTAACCAAATTTTACAAGAATGTGAACTTTTAAAATGGGCTTCAGACGTGAAAATGACAATATGTGAAATGCTGATTTGAAACAATAAAGCGGGTCCAAGGGGAGAACTAGGGGACCCGTCCCCCTAAATATCTGTAAGTGTTTTGTTTGAAAAAAACAACAACATTCATTGGTGAGCCCTTTTTCCTTTAGTCCCAATCCCTCAAATTATATATTTCCTTGATCTGGCCCTAAACAAGAGAAGCAATTCGAATGCACATACCAGACTGTAGACAACATCAATAACTGTTTTAATCCAAGATGTACTCACAGTTCCTGGAGATGTTCTAATCTTCCCAGGGCTTTGGCGTCGAGGCTAGCGATACGATTGCGTGACAGGTAGCTGGATAATAATAATTAAATAAATAAATTAGTCACAAGATCAACAATAATTACAACTAGACGCATGTATGTCATTAAAGAAACATTTTCACAAATAATTATACAATTAAAACACATTAACCAAAACAAACCCCGTAGAATAATTAGATTATTATCGAGACATTGTCGCAAGCTCGAGAATTATATTGCATAAAGAATTATTGCTGCAACATCAAGAATGGTTATATATTAAAAATGCTGCCACAAGTAAAAATTAAAATTGTATTATTAAATAAAATTCGACAGACTACTACTGCTGCTACTACTACTACTACTACTACTACTACTACTACTACTACTACTACTACTACTACTACTACTGCTACTGCTACTGCTGCTGCTGCTGCTGCTACCACCACCACCACCACCACTACTACTACTACTACTACTACAACTACTACTACTATTACTACTACTACTACTACTACTGCTACTACTACTATTACTACTACTACTATTACAACTACTAATACTACTTCTACTACTGCTACTACTACTACTACTACTACTACTACTACTGCTACTGCTGCTGCTGCTGCTGCTACCACCACCACCACCACCACTACTACTACTACTACTACTACAACTACTACTACTACTACTACTGCTGCTGCTACTACTACTACTACTACTGCTACTGCTGCTGCTGCTACCACCACCACCACTACTACTACTACTACTACTACTACTACTACTACTACTACTACTACTACTACTACTACTACTACTGCCACTGCCACTACCACTACCACTACTACTACCACTACCACTACTACTACTATTACTACTACTACTACTACTATTACTACTGCTACTACTACTACTATTACAACTACTAATACTACTACTACTTGTACTACTACTACTACTACTACTACTACTACTACTACTACTGCTACTATTACTACTACTACTACTATTACTACCACTACTATTATTACTACTACTACTATTACTACTGCTACTATTACTACTACTACAACTACTACTACTATTACTACTGCTACTACTACTACTACTACTACTACTACTACTGCTACTACTACTACTGCTACTACTACTATTATTACTACTACTACTACTACTACTAATGTTACCACTATGATTGCTACTACCATAATGACAATTACTAATATTTCCTACCGGTATTGGTATTTTCAGAGGTACACCTCTGTTACTAATACTAACTAGTAATTGTTGCTATTAATAAAGTCTTTATTACATTCTACAAAGTTAACTCACAACCACTTTAACCTACTCACAGGAATTTAACCGGAGTCAGTGTGGAGAGTTCAGCTGGCACCTCTGTGATTCTGTTGTCACCCAGTGTCCTGTTGGTATTACGAAACAAATATTTCAACTAAGTACTGTGAAATACTTGGAAACTCCCTTCTACACGCACAAGTGATCTTGTGTACACGGTAAATTACATTAATTAAGAAATCATCCAAAACACGTTATAATTATTTTAAGAAGTATTATCATAATTAATCATATTTACAAAATTTATAATGACGATACGTTGCTGTTTTGTATATAGAAAACACGTTTCGTTGCCTTCTGTAATTCACCAATATTTTTATTCTGTAAACAGGTTCGACTTGGACTCACTGCGGGTACTATACAACAGGATAATATAAGCTAATGTCAGATACTTACAATGCTTGGAGACGAGTCAAACTTTTAAAGGCCGCCACTGGAATCTTCGAAATTCGGTTGTTTTCCAGATACCTGTACAGAATTGACAACATAACAAATCCTTGAAATTTGGTTATTTTGAGTACCTTTACAGAACTGAAAAACAAACAATCTTCGAAGTCCTGGCTTTATTTTCCAGAAACCTGTAAACAATTGATAAAGTAACAAATCTATGAAATCGTGCGGTTTCCGAGGTAGTGGCGGGACGTAGCCTAGTGGTAAAACGTTCGCCTGATGTGCGATCGGTCTAGGATCGATCCTCATCGGTGAGTCCAACTACTAGTGGCTATTTATCGTTCCAGCCAGTGCAGCACAACTGGTGTTACAGGTCGTGGTATGTACTATCCTGTCTTTGGGATAATGCATATAAAATATCCTTTTACTGTTAACTGGGTGTCTTCCCTTATTTGTCTGGTCCTTAATCATATGTCTGATGTCATATAACCGTAAATCAAAATGTGTTGAATATACTAATCTCAATGTTCATAAAAATGTAAATAGTATGTGTTTTTAACAATAAAAATACTTTATTGTCAGAAAACATGTCACAATGGCTACAAACTTAGAAAAATTCCTTCGAGTGCCTTGCGAGATTGGCTATATTCGTGGTGTTAAGAAATGTATAAAATGTGGACATTTCTGTTAACTTACAAATACTGCAGGTTTTTCAGGTCCTGGAATGCCAAAGGGCTGATCGTTGATATATTGCAATGGTTCAGGGTTCTGAAAGGAAAATAACGAGAATAAACAATCCAGAGCTAGTATCACTCTGCCAGACTCTGAACTGCAGGATGTTTCCTCTGGGAGATCACTGTCATTTCTAAATGGAGACCAAATACTTCAAAAATATTGTTGATTGCAGATATTCAACTTTGACACTGTTGAATGGTGTCTAAACTGTAAATAGCTGTAAATCACTCCCATCGCTTTACGGCTAGGTCTGCTTCCAAACATTGCAGTTTTGTCATTTTGGTTTAGCCTTTTAGCGATTTTGACTAAATTCTTCACTTTAAAAGTTAACTGTAATTAATAGTTATTTCATCAGTCGTTTTTTTACGAATGGGTTAAGTTGGCGGATGTACTCAGAAGAGTAGATTCATGAAAAAGAAAATCTCTCGCTTTTACGGAACTCGTTAATTATTTCCCATGCTTTCACACTTCCTGGTTTATTCCCCACTAGTTATATAATTAAGTAATTTGCTTTGAGCAGTCATTTGACGCATTAACAAACTCTAATCACGGCCATTCATCCAGATGTATGGCATGGCGCCACCTAGCGGGTGACGTGTGTAATAGGACTAATAACCAAACGTCGCGTACATTTAGACCGCGTGGGTTGAAACGATGCATAACATGACGAGTCGCATTCTGTTTTTGTGTAGTCTTTTCTTACGTGTATAATGACCCGCCTTGAGCTGTGGGGATCTTTCTACAAATGATGATATATAGATTGTGTCATTGTGCCCTGCTCTCTTCATGTGTAAGAGCCCTTTTCATGGCAAACCAACAAATCATACGTATTAACAGAAAGCTCACTGACAATTACGATGTTACCTAGATGAAAACGGTCAAGGTCTGTTTTGTTTTCAAAGCAGCTCAACAACAAAGAGTGCAACTATAAATATCAAAGTAGCAAAAAACCCAAAAACAACCCCTCCCCTCACCTAATAAACCCCCCACAAAACGAGACAAAACGAACAAGATTCTCTCTCTCTCTCTCTCTCTCTCTCTCTCTCTCTCTCTCTCTCTCTCTCTCTCTCTCTCTCTCTCTCTTGTCACACACACACACACACACACACACACATACACACACACACAATACACATAATAATCTGAATGACAAAACTGTATTCTGTGATCAAAATTGTAACTCTGCACAAGGCTGAGTCGAAAGGATGTTTTAGGCAAAGTCATGATTGCTTCCATAATCAGCTATCAGGCGGTTGTCCTTAGGAGGATCGCCACTCCCTAGGAGATCCGTAACAGGATGTTCCATCACTCCCGGACCGCCTATATGAGGACTGCCACTCCAAGACTAGTTTACTCAAACTGGCACAGGAAAGAACTAAATGGATGTGTGTGTATGTATGTATGTATGTATGTATGTATGTATGTATGTATGTATATATTGTATGTATATTATATATATATATATATATATTATATATATATATATATATATATATATATATATATATATATTGTCACGGGGATTCTATAATACCCGTAACTGAATAAAACACGATTATCCAAATATCTCTCCTAACTGTATATATATTAGATCTCTCTGTAACAGGCATTATATACCCGCTGTGGCTCGTCTCTAGGTATGATCAGAGATACGATCTTATATAAAGTATATATTATTATAGCACGTTTAGTTCACTAGAAAACACAACAAAAACACAATACACTTTGGAATCTGTATTAACCTACGCTGACAAATGTACAGCCGTAGTAGTTAATTAATAACAACAATAATAACAACCCAGAACTGATCACTTAATTAGTTAATCTCTAGGTGTTTAGTTACACAATATGCGATTTCACTTCACCGTGACACAACACCTACACGTGTGATAATTGAGAAACGCTTCCAGGAGAAATTAATTAATAAAGGAATTACAACACCATTTCTAACTGGTTAATTTTTAATTAACCCTTACTACTCGTTCAGTAACGTGTGATAATTTAGAAACGCTTCCAGGGGAACTTAATTAATAAAGGAATTACAGCTCTATTCCTAACGGGTTAATTTTTAATTAACCCTAACTACTCATTCAGTAACCTTGTAACACAGAATTAATACTGGTACCTATCACAATAAAGACAATAACCTACAGTTTACCTAGGTCTTCTAGGATGACTGGCTAAGCTTTATATTACCAAATACTCGTATAATGTTAGAACAAAAAGTCTACGATTTACTTCGTCAGATGACCGAAGACACTGTCTAAAGAATATTGGTATAATACAGTATTAAATATTAAAAGTCACATCAATCACATCAAGGTTATACAACAGAGCAGAAATAATATATTTACCAGTCCGGACGGACACGTTCCCCCGGGATACCTTCCTTTTTGGTTCTCCTCGATATCTCTAAAAACTAGCTATTTATTATAAAATCAGAAATTCGCCTGGGGGTACAGGGCGGTCCTCCCCCTATCATCTGATATTCCACCTCCCACAGATACGCATTTTTCTCTTTGATCGCCAGACGTACTGACGCCATCGTCGCCAAATCACGGTTGTAAAAACCGCACTCGCAGAGGTATTACGTAACTACTGGCCACATGGCCTCCGCACCTGGCTGGGTGTGTATTAGGCGTACCGATCGAGGACTGTCGCGCAGAAGTATTACGTAACAAGTTGCCCACCTGTGCTACGTGCAATGAAACTGCACACGGCCCTCTAACACAATTAAAATCGCACAGGCGAAAACAAATTAAGAGCAAGTACCGTCACTATATGTAATATATATATATCTATATATTATATATATATATAATATATATATATATATATATATGAATATATATATATATATATATATCTATATATATGTATAATATATATACTCTTCAAAAGAAGAAACGCAAAAACCACATTGTCGTAACATTTGGAGAGAATTGATTTAATTATTGAATGGTGAGTCCGATAATTACCAAATGTTGCAGGATTGTTGCACAATTCACTCTAGTCCATTGTGAGTAAGTGATAGGACACACCACCAAGGTCAAGGTCATCTGGAGGTCAATACCGGGTGTGGCCTCCGACGTGTGTTGACAACTGCCTGGCACCGCCTGCCCATTGAAGCAACCAGAGTACGGATGACGCCTTCCCGGGGGATGGTGGCCCACTCGGCTGCAAGGCTGAATGCCAGCTCGGGCAGGGGTCTGGGCTGTGGTTGTCGCTGTCGGAGGCGTCGGTCCAACTCGTATCATAGATGCTCAATGGGTTCAAAATCCGGTGATATCGATGGCCAAGGAAGGACATTAATGTTGTTGTTCTTTCGGAAAGCCGTTGGTGTGAGACGTGCTGTGTGAGGCCTGGCGTTGTCATGTTGGAACACTGCGTTGGCGTTGGCCATAACTGGAACGAGTGTGGCCGGAGGATCTGGTCAATGTAGCCCTGTGCATTCAGGTTGCCCTGCACGTGGACCAGGTCAGTTCTGCCAGTGTGTGAGATGGCTGCCCACACCATGCCACTACCCCCGCCGAATCTGTCCACTTCCTGCACGCAGTTTGCCGCATAACGTTCACCACGACGCCTATACCACGCGACATCTTCCTTCATGACGTCGGAGCAGAAATCGGGACTCGTCACTGAACCACACCTGTCTCCATCGCAGTTGAGGGCCATTGTCGATGAATCTGGCACCACTGCAGTCGGAGTCGACGGTGTTGTGGTGTTAAGATGACGAACTGGACGTCTGGCACGAATTCCTACCTCATCCGTAGGCGGTTCCGTACGGTGATGGTCGGATATCCTGCGCAAAACCATGGTATTGCTGCGGCTGTGGAGGTGGCAGTGTCAATCGTTCCCGAAGGTGGCGTACCCGGATGTAGCGGTCATGCCCGGGGTAGTGACCCGTGGTCGACCGGATCTAGGGAGTAGGTCACGTGTTGTCGGCCATGTTGCTGGTAACGGTCCCCACAGTCTGGAGATGGGTGCTTGGGGACACCATGGAATGCCCGTGGCACGGCCCGTTCTGGATTCGCCTGCCGTCTAGTCGGGCCGAAATGGCATTGTTTCTCTGCGGTGTCACTGGAGACGTGGCATGTCCTGGATTGTCAACTGTCGGCCAGATACAGAGGCCAGGCAAGCGAACACCCTGACTTTTTATACTGTCGGTGTTTATGTTGCACGTGCAGACAACGCACGTGCAGTGGTGACTTAACATTGGTTTGCCACGTGGCATGCGTTTTGCGAATATTCACATTTTGGAACTTTATTGTACAGTAGCTGCGTTTTATCGAATATGTAACTGTGGGAATGTGTTTGGGACATGCACAATGACCTAGTATATTCACAAAGCATGAACCGGTAGGAAACATAAACAAAAATCGGAGTTAGAACCCAAAAAATTTGTACCCTTTTGCGTTTCTTTTTTTGAAGAGTATATATATATATGGTGTATAATATATATATGGATATATTATATATATGTATATATATATATATAATATACGTATAATGTATATATATATTAGTATCTAGATATATAATATATGTATATATATATATATTTATATATATATAGTATGTATATATATATATATGTATATATATATATATATATATATATATATATAATATAGTTAATATATATATATATATATATATATATATATATATATATATATGTATATATATATGTATATATATATAATATATACTATATATAATATAGTATATATATATATATAATATATTATATATATATATATATATGTATATAAGTTGTGATAGCACCAAGTATAAAACGTGTCGTCCATATAATATGTATCCTACAGACGTCTGAAGATGTCTACGAGTGGAGGGGGCAGATATATTAGTTTACTCTTCAACAGCAGGAGTTGGGGTAATGTCTAGTCTTCAGACGTGGGGGCCCATACCCTCCCCCCCCCCCCCCCCCCGACCTCTGACAACCGACACTGTATGGAATTTGGACCATACGTGTGGCGTGTTTCGATACACATATCGTCTGTGTGTCTGTGAATTGACGGCTCTATACGCTTTTTTATTGTTATAAAAATATTTGAAAAATCAAATTATGTGTTAGTTTTTTTTTTTAATTTAATTTAATTTAAATATAAATACAAATATATAGTGAGTCGTTTCTGGCTACCCCATGACTATTTTTTGAATGATTTATTGTCCCCAGATCACTGGCAATGTCAAGGTTGGGGTGCCTTGAATCATTGTCTTACATTATACAATATTTACAAATAGTTATACATACGTAGTGCATACATACATACATACATACATACATACATACATACATACATACATACATGCATGCATGCATGCATGCACGCATGCACGCATGCACGCATACATACATGCGCGCACGCATATTACATATACCAATACTTCATATATACTTTCAAACATAGGCATACACTATTAATGTATATGCACACCCATAATTATCTGAAGTTATTTTGATCTGAGTGTCTAAAAAGAGAAAAAAAAAGCATATAGAAAGAAAGAAGAAAAGGAAAGAAAGACGAAAAAGACAATGGGGAGAAAGAAACAATTTGTTACAATAATACAATTTAATAAGCGAAGCAAATTAGTGTCTAACAGTTAATATCCACACTTAAAAAAAGTTTGTTTTATTTAACGACGTCACTAGAGCACATTGATTTATTGAACATCAAACATATGGTTATTCTGACACTGTTTTTTAAAGGAAACCCGCTGTAGCCACATAGGCTACTCTTTTACGACAGGCAGCAATGGATCTTTTATTTGCGCTTCCCATTGGCAGGATAGCACAGACCATGGCCTTTGTTGAACCAGTTATGGATCACTGGTCGGTGCAAATGGTTTACACCTACCCATTGAGCCTTGCGGAGCACTCACTCAGGGTTTGGAGTCGGTATCTGGATTAAAAATCCCATGCCTCGACTGGGATCCGAACCCAGTACCTACCAGCCTGTATACCGATGGCCTAACCACGACGCCACCGAGGCCGGTCATCCGCACTTAATGTCATACAGAGAAGAAGCAGTTACGAGTAGATATGGTAGATAGATGTAAGATTCATAAAAGAGATAAATCTAGAGTTGTGTTTCGAAAAATATTATGGTATGTTTGTAAATAACAAGCAATAAGCACAAAAACCAAAGGAAAGGGTCTAAATCTATAGGTAACGAAGATGCTGTTTTTGATGTTATTCGTCAATACTGAAAAGGTTAAACCACTTTTCCCAGCATTCATTAAATTTGTCATGTTCACAATTTTTTAAATAAATACATCTTCCTATTTGAAATTTATTTTGCAATATGTTTTTTTATAACATTAATATGAAGACTCTTGCTAAGCATTTTCCTACTATAAATGTAATATTTTATAGTGATTAAAATCCAATTAACTACATCGCTTAGCTCACTATTTATCATACCAAACATAACTGTATGTTTTTTTAAGTGAAAGTCTGACTCCAGTGTTGTTAAATATCCATTTCTCCAACTCTTTCCACATATTTCTTACTTTATTACAATCATAAAACAAATGTTGTAAGGTTTCAGGATTTTTTTTTATAAAAACTACATTTATTTGAATCTACATAATGAATCATATGCAGAAAGGTATCGGTAGCTAGGATTCCATGAAGCAATCGATACTGAAATTATTGCAAGGTAGTATCTTTTGTACATTTAACGGGTATAGCATAAAATAGTTTCCACATATAACAATCAAATCTTAAACCCTTAGATGCAAATTTTGTTTGTGGCTTTGGTATTACATGATTATTATTCAAAATATTGTATATATCTTTACTTCTAGCACTGGTTTCATTTTAAATGACCAGATAGATCTTTTACTAAGAATAAATGTTGTACTGTTAATGTTGTTTAATGAGGATAAGAATGATTTTACCTCATAAACTAGCGATGCGTAATTTGAAAAGTCTGTCTTTAGATCATATATGTTTTTAAAAGTTGCAAAATCTAAAATATTTCCTTCATTATCAAGTAAATCATTTATGAAAAAATACCTTTCTTTATATAATTGCTGTACATAAATGGTTTATTATGTTTCAATATTTTAGTATTGTACCCAATATTCAATCTTTGTATATCTTCGGTATTTTCAAGGTTTTGGTGTTGCTGTATTAACACCCAGCTAGACAATATGTCTTTCCAAAAGCGATTTTGCATATTTTCGGTTTTTAATGTGATAAAATAGTCTCCATGAATTATAATATCTTTAGTAGTAAGATTGGTGGTAGATTTAAATAAATGTACCCATTTTTGATTGTTTAGAAAAAGTATTTTTATCCACGATGATTTTAAAGAGGTCATAACATGCTGTATATTTGGCATTTTTATACCACCATGTTTGTAGTCTTGTATTAATACAGCTCGCTTAATTTTGTCTGGTTTATTTTGCCAAATAAATTTGAAAAACATTTTATTTATTTGTTCTAAAACACGTTTCGGTGGGTTTGGTAATGATATTAGTAAATAAGTAATTTTGGGCATTATTAAAGTTTTGAGAATGTTATTTCTTCCTAAGGCTTTAAGTTTTCTAAAGGATCAAATATTTATCAGAGTCTGCATTTGTTTAATTTTAGCGTCACAATTTGATTCTATAATTTTATTTAAATTTATTGTAAAGTTGATGCCAAGCAGATTAAATTCGTTCACACCCCATTCTAACTTCCAAAGTGTATGGTGGTAGACATCTTTTGAATGCTTCTTGATTCCTATTCAAATGGCTTTAGACTTGGTTTAGTTTATTTTCAGGGCAGGAATTTCAGCATAATAATCAAGTACTGTCATTGTACTGTTCAGGGACTCGGAAGATCCATCAAGAATAAAAGTAGTATCGTCGGCATATTGTGATATTAAATATTCTGTATCATCATTGTTAATAACTTTAATATCTTTGTTGTTTCTTACCAAAATACTTAACATTTCGGCACATATAAACATACAGTGTGAGAGAGGCTCTCCTTGTATGCATCCCCTTTGCAGCTCAAAAGTGAATTCGGTTTATTGCTATTATATCATATATCATACGTATATTTTCTCCAATATATCTACCTTCAATAAAGTCCGTTTGGTCTTTATCTATTATTTTATCTCACACTGTTTTTTATTCTATTACCAATACAGCCGGCAGCCATTTTTTATGTACAGTTTAACAGCGATATGGGTCTCCAATTTTTAAGAAATTGTTTTGGTTTGTTTGCTTTAGGAATACAAGTAATTATGCCACGTTTTGCACAGTGGACATTTCCTTAATAGTATAACGTTAATTTATTGATCGGACTATGTAATGTTCTAAATCCAACCAAAAGAATTTAAAGAATTCTACAGTGAATCCATCTGAGCCAGGACTTTTATCATTTTTCATGCTTTTTAAAAAAAACTTAAAAGTTCTGAATGAGTTATTTTGCCTTCTAAAGATTGTGCTTCTTTATTTGTAAGTTTCCTAAAATTGTAATCAGATAGTTTTTCTGCAATATTATTATCATTTTGTTTGGCTGGCGCAGAGTACAGATTTTGATAAAAATATATTTAGTCTCGGTTAAAATCTGTTTTTGGTCTGTAAGTATTGTTCTAGTACTTAATTCTATTCTTGATATTAATTTGTTATAGTAGTTTCTAACCACGTGACTATTACTTGAGGGTGACTTTCAAGTATTTTGAGGGCATTTATAAACATTTTAGATGGCCATATCACAAATGGCCACTGATGGTCAAACTGAAGATTGGAAATCGATAGATCTCATAATGTGAGCTAGAATCATTGAAGATGTCTTTTCAATTACCGGTACATTACGGAAGTTCATTAGGTTATTTTGGCAATTTACAGTCATCATGACCTTCAAATTCAAGATGGCCATTGTCCAGAACGTTTGCGAGGTAGACTGATGAAAAGTTGTTTTAAAAGGTTTGAACGACTGGAAATCAACCTCTGTCCGGTGTTTGTTTTGATTTAGTAAACTAGCCTGGGAGTGGCAGTCCTCTTTTGGCGGTGAAAGAGGGATAACATATTCAGTAATGAATCTTCTCGGTAGTGGCTGTCCTATTGACGAAGTACTAGAGATATCCATAGAATCAACCACTATTTTGCCAAATGTCCATTCGATTCAGCATTGTGCATAGAGAGATACGGACCAGACAATATATTACGTTTTCGTCGATCATAAATGGTGGCGGACCAGCCGGCTGTGAGACTAATACTATTACAGCGTAACGACGGAGCGCAGTCCTAGCAGTGGGACATACGACACCAATACTACTTACAGCGTAACAACGGAGCGCAGGCCTAGCAGTGGGACATACGACACCAATACTACTTACAGCGTAACAACGGAGCGCAGTCCTAGCAGTGGGACAGGCTTCTGAACCTGCTGAGACAGGTCGGTGTAGGACAGATTGCTGAAAGACAAAATAAAATGCCTTAAGTTGAAATACACCCCATTACATTGTTTAACCAGTAAGTATTAGATGTCTGATGTATGGTAATTGTGGCATTTTGTCTCCAGAGCAGGCGACTAATTCACTCACCTTTATCGCTAGGAGTAGTCTACATGGTGACAGTGGAAGTACTGGTTGACCGACTGGTTAAGATCGTGGGCTGTTAAATGTCATGAGAATCGATGCAGTAGGTTCGAATCCTGACAGATGACACTGGGGTTTTTAAAAAAATATTTTAACTGACCAAATGTCGAAATAAGCGTTTGTCAGACACCAAATAACCGTAGTTTGAAATAGGCCGAGGTGTCGTTAAACAAATATTGCTTTCCTATTCTATTTAAAATATAGGTCGAAATTCCTTTAAAACAAACCCCCAAGAAAACAAAAACAAAAAACAAAACAAAACAAAACAAAATCGGTAGTGACGCTTATAGAAATGCCTATGTGAGAACTGGCATGATTGAATTATTATTAGCGCAATATTGGAACTATTTGTGAAAAGATAAATTGAATTGTCAGTGTAATTGTATTCCTTCTCGTTCTAATAGTGTGGATGTTTCCCAGGAAGTGGGACAAATCAAATTGTCTGGTGGTAAATAGAACAATAAGTAGGTGTCGTAGACGGTGATGTGATAATGTTCAAAAATGTCTTGCTTTTCCTGTTCCTAAAGAATATAACCGATTTTTCAGCATTTGTTATTTCATCGTTCGTTCATTTATTCATTCAATCATTTATATATTTATATACTAGTATTTATTTATTTATTTATTGTTGGTGTGTAATTATGATTTATGAATTACTTGTTAGATCAAATTCATTTTAAATCTCCACACTTTAAATCTCCATATATAGACAGACAGAGAGAGAGAGAGAGAGAGAGAGAGAGAGAGAGAGAGAGACAGAGAGAGACAGAGAGAGACAGAGAGAGAGAGAGAGAGAGAGAGAGACAGAGACAGAGACAGAGATAGATAGATAGTTGGACGTAAAGCCGAGTTATGTTTTACATGTTTCAAGCGGAAATGACGTAAATACTTACAGAAGTCTAAGTTTGTGTAGATCCCCGAAGGCGTCATCTTCGATGAATTCTATTTTGTTCCTTGACAAGTACCTGTAAGAAGAAAACAGTAAAATCACCAACATGTTTACAAAACGCTTTACACTTCAAATGATAAATGATACTACCTACTACTGTTTTCAGTTATCTATTATATTTTAAATTGAGACTTATGTATATTAGTGTCGTGTTTTATAAGTAAAGTGCGAAATATCTCAACTAAAATGAAGAAAATGTTAATCTCTGGCATTTTTAATACTATTTCATAACATTAATGTACTTGTTTAACAAAGCAAGTAAAACAAAACAAAAATTAAATAAACGAAAAACAAAAACCATAAAATAAAATAAAATACATCGGTACACAATAACAGTTAACAACTGACCACTAACTCACTGTCCTGGACAGGCAGCCCAGATAGCTGAGGTTTGTGACCAGGACAGAGTGCTTGAATCTTAATTGGATATAAGAACGAACATAAGTACAAATGAATGAATGAATGAAGAAGTTTATTTTGTTTAACGTCACCACTAGAGCACATTGATTTATTAATCATCGGCTATTGGATATCAAACATTTGGTAATTTTGACATATAGGAAAGGAAAGGAAATACGCTACATTTTTCCATTAGTAGCACGGGGTATTTTATATTAACCATCCCACAGACAGGATAGCACATACCACAGCCTTTGGTATTCCAGTAGTGGTGCACTGGTTGGAACGAGAAATAGCCTAATGGGCCTACCGACGGGGATCGATCCCAAAGCCACTGGGCTATGAATGAATGATTGAATGAATGAATAACAGCTTGCGGGTCATGCTGTTTACACTATAGGTTGGCTGGGACGGGACGTAGCTGAACTGAACTGAACTTTATTTACACTCAAGCCGTAGTCTACGGCATATGAGGATATATATACATACAGCAGTCAATATAATTGTAACAAGATGGTGGGTGTAAATAAATGTACATAAATACAATAAATACATATTAATAAATACAAAAACTACACAGAATATCAGCCAGAGGATTTGAAAGTATTCATAATTAGATTGCAAAATATAGAAAGTTTTCTAAGGATACCAGCTTTCTTAGAGTTGAATAATTTATAAAATTTATTATTTATATTTGGTTTAGACTGACAGAAAGATGGTAAGTAACGCTTTCTTTCATTCTTAAAAAAACAAACATGTAAATATATAATGAAACTCATCTCCGATATCGTAATTATTACACAATGGACATATTCTATTTTGTAGTGGTACATTTTTCCATCTGCCCGTTTCAATTGGAAGATTATGGTTTGATAATCTGAAGCGTAATAATGGACACCAATGTTTTCTCTCTATAATTTTGATGTATGTCTCAAATTCAACAGTATTTTTAAATAATTTATAATTTGAAGCTTTGGATGAGTTATCAATATAAGTATACCATGATTGTAAGTATTGATCCGTAAACTTTGTATTAATATACGTTTTCAACATGGAAGCACTAGTAATAGCATTGCATTGTGATAACCATATATATGTACAACCAATATCATCTAAAACAGATTTAACATACATAATCCATTTGTGATTATAAAAGTTATTATTAACATCATTCAGTAATAATGTGTACACCAATAATGACAACTTGGACTGTTTTCCAGTAATTAGTCGATACCAGAAAATGATCATTCTTATTTTTACGGTAATATATACCGGGTAACGTCCAAGTTCTCCATATAATATATACAATGGTGTAGATTTTCTTACAGGTAATAACAATTTTATAAATTGGTTACATAATTTTTCAGTTAATGACAAATTCTCAAAACCCCATATTTTGCTGCCATATAATAGGACTGGTAAAACCATGCAGTCAAATAATTTTAGTTGGCACTGGATAGAAATATTATGACATCTGCCTTGTCGTAGAATAAAAAACATAGCCTTTTGTGCTTGTGTATATAACATATTTCTTGCCTTAGTAAATCTATTCGATTTGTGAAATATAATACCAAGATATTTATAACTTTCTACGCTATCAAGCTTTGATTTTCCAAGGTAAAACACCTTTTTGTAATCTTTCTTGTTCCCACTAAAGATTAAGACCTTTGTCTTGTTACAATTTACTGTTAGTTTCCATTTCGTGCAATACGAATCAAATATATTCAGAGAGTTTTGCATATCTTGGTAATTATCTGCAAGGGGTACAGTGTCATCAGCATAGAGTAAAACAAAAAGAACAATTGACGTATGGAGTAAAGAATCACTGAATAATTCTCCTATGCCTATACCATGGCAGTCATTCATTTTAAATGTATCTTCAATATCATTAAGAAACAAAGAAAATAACAACGGGGATACATTTTCACCTTGTCTTACACCAACACAGCAGGGAAAATAATCTGTCGTTGAATTATGTGCGCTGACACAAGATTTGATATTCTGGTACATATTATAAATTACTTGAAAACATTTACCATTTATACCATTTTTAAGTAATTTATCCCAAAGTCCAATTCTTCAAACTGAATCAAAAACTTTGTTAAAATCTATAAAAGTACAAAAAAGTGTTTTCTTCCGTGCTTTCATCAGTTCTGTTAATCCATATAGTGTAAAGACATGATCATTTGTTGAATAATCTTTCCTGAATCCTGCTTGAACTTCAGATAATATATCATTCGTTTCTAGATACATTTTTAGTCTGTTATTTAGCACGGCAGTAAACAGTTTTCCAAGACAACTGAGTAGTGTAATAGGTCTATAATTTTCAGGATTATCTTTATCTCCACTTTTATAAATTGGCTTGATTATACCAACTAACCATGAATCAGGGAAGATACCGTTTTCAAATACTAAATTAAAAAGTTTGATATATACAGGAATCATACAATCAATTGTTTGCTTAATATATTCATTAATTATGTTGTCGAGACCCGAAGCTTTGTTATTCTTAAGTTTTTTTAACAACTGTAAGTATTTCTTCTTGTAATATAGGGCTATCTAAGATACAGTTACTTTCTAAATCTTTAATAAAGTCTGGTTCGAGAGTTGTGTCAACATTGCTGTTTACTTCTTTAAAATATTGAAAAAGTGTTTCTGATGGTGGCAAATTACAGTCACTTTGTTTTTCTTTTAAAAGTTTCCAAAAAGCTCGCGTGTCGTGACGGTTGAGATCTGTGAGTTTCTGTTCTGTTTTCCAGTTATGTCTTCTTAAATGTTTTAATATTACATTCTTGTATCGTTTACTGGCATTTAAAAGTCGTTGTTTGTTATCCATTGTATTCGAGTTCTTGTAAGCTGCTCTGGACTACATGTATTTTCTTCTAAGTAATCTACGTTGATTGCCGAACCATGCCTTGTTACTACCGCGCTTGGGTCTAATACTACTTCGTTTGTAGCCAAAGGTATAGATAGTGTCCACTGTGACGTTAAGCTGTTCCTTTGAAAAGTGTTCACTTAGCTGATCTAGGTCCGAGATGATAGTTCTGATAGTTTCTCTGTTTACGTTTTCACTGTAGTTTTCAGCTAAACGATTATTCCATTTTCGTGACTTTAGTTCAGTTTCTTCAAGATCGTCTTCTTGTTGGCCAGTTATTGAAACGTCCAATGAAATAATTAGTGGGCTGTGAATGTCCGAATATAACGATTCAAAATCAAGAACTTTAAAGTTTATAATTTTCTCTAATACACATAACGAGGCTATAGCATAATCAACAACACTGGTTCCCTTACAAGTAGTTTTACCAGTATATTTATCATCACCAATTCTTCCATTAACAATGTACATATTATTATTTTTGCAAACTTCAATAAGTTTATATCCATGACTATTTGGTCTACAATTATCTTGATTTTTTCTTTCTAGGGAAATTCCTATGCTTAACAAGTTGTTGGGTTCATTCAGAAAATCAGATAATTCAGTTGAAAATTCTACTGTGTTATTTGTTTCAGTGTCACAAACTACATAATCTGGGAGTGACTGCGTTCTGGCATTAAAATCGCCAATGAGAAGAATGTTGTTTTCATTAGATAAGTTGTTAAGTTCACCATGTAAAACATTAAAAGTATCGTTATTAAAATAAGGAAATCCTTCAGGCGGTATATATACAACACCTATAATGATATTGGATGAATTTCTAGATAATATGGTGCTTTTAAGATCAAACCATAATACATACTCAGATGTATTTTGATGAACATGTACATGCGTAGTTAAATTATTTCTAACAGCTATGCATATACCACCGGATTTTACACATGATTTTAGTTTTCTGTTATTTGTATATACCGTGTAACCAGGTATATTTATATTATCAATATCATCGAGTTTGGTTTCAACTAAACATAAAATATCATAGTGGTTAATAAAGTTTAAACATTCTGGTATATACAATCTAGTTTTTAAACCACAAACATTTAAATATACAATATTTACACAGTCACAAATGTTCACCATGTTTGTGTCACGACGTAGTTTTGATTCCTCACTCAATGCAGTTTGGTCATCGCCAGCGTCGATCCCCTGGCTGTCCTAGGCACGCTGTTCCCTCGGGGAGGAGTAGTTGCGAGCTCGCTTGTTGGGATTGTTAGGATTGACAGGTGGAGGGCTGCGAGTGTTCGAAATGTTGTGTCCATCTCGTGGTTCACTGTCTGGGTACCATCGCCTGCCTTCGATGAAAAGTTTATCAGCCACTAGCGACGCACGGAGTCCTCTTCGTTTAGCCTCACTAAACTTAGGCCACAAACACTTTCTGCGTTCGACGATCTCGCGAGGAAACTGTTCACTGACGCCGAAATGAGTCCCTTTCAAAACTTTAGAGCTTCTTCTAACGGTTTCTCGGTCTTTATATCGTTCAAATTTGGCAACAATGGGTCGCGGCCTAGCTGGGTTTGTTGTTTTCCTACCGAGACGGTGCACACGATCAAACTGAAAAGTATTTTCATGTTTCATCTGATCCTTGAGAAATTTATGCAACACCTGTCTGCAACTGAGTTTTATCCTGACATTAAGTTCAATAGCTTGTAACCGTTACTCAATGCCTTCATATCTTGTCAGATACCACGTATATACAATTAATTTACACCATAATTCACACAGACAAAGAGATAAAAACATTTAAAACACCGGAGCTAATTTTCTTCAACCTTCCACCATCTTGTCACGTGACGGGATGTAGCCCAGTGGTAAAGCGCTCGCTATTTCTCGTTCCAGCCAGTGCACCACGACTGGTATATCAAAGGCCGTGGTATGTACTACCCTGTCTGTGGGATGGTGCATATAAAAGATCCCTTGCTGCTAATCAAAAAGAATAGCCCATGAAGTGGCGACAGCGGGTTTCCTCTTTCAATATCTGTATGGTCCTTAACCATATGTCTGACGCCATATAACCGAAAATAAAATGTGGTGAGCGCGTCGGTAAATAAAACATTTATTTCTTTCTATAGGTTGGCTAGAACACCCTGTCCACTAAAGGTGCGACCTGGGCACTAGTTCAAAAACGCGCCTGGAAAACATGCTCCATTTTCAACATTGTTTGCTTATAATTTATGTTCGTGCTTACATTCAACTGAGTTTTAAATTATATGCCTGTCTATCCATAACAATTGTTAATGGTTTGCTGTTAATGGTTAGCTGTTAATGGTTTGCTGTTAATGGTTAGCTGTTAATTGTTAGCTGTTATTAGTTAGCTGTTAATGGTTTGCTGTTATTGGTTAGCTGTTAATGGTTTGCTGTTAATGGTTAGCTGTTATTGGTTAGCTGTTAATGGTTAGCTGTTGTTGGTTAGCTGTTATTAATTAGCTGTTAATGGTTAGCTGTTATTGGTTAGCTGTTATTGGTTAGCTGTTAATGGTTAGCTGTTAATGGTTAGTGAGAGAGACGTTGTTGTGACTTTACATACATGCACGAGAGCACGCACGCACGCACACATACATACATCACACACACATGCATACACACACACGCACATACACAAACAACACAAACACGCACACACGCAAACGCACACACACACACACACACACGACGAATTCCCACCCCGTTGAGGCTAAAACTATTTTTACGGTGCATTATTAGACTGCTCATATCGGTGTCCAAGGCAAATGTAGACAAAAGGGTCCGCTATGTTCATATTCAACCCCACCCCCACCCCCTTCACCCCTTACTCCCCGATCCAGACCACGCTACGCCCCTGCCTGTTAAAATTTACTTTGGGTGAATCCAGTACCTACCTTAAGGTAGATGACTTAATCACTTGACGGCTGTGTTTATGTATTATTATACACACCCTCCGTACTAATCCGATATTTTGACTCGCATGCATTATCTCTGTAACCCTAATAGCAGGACGTAGCCCAGTGGTAAAGCGCTCGTTTGATGCGAGGTCGGTTTCGGGATCGATCCCCAACGGTGGCCCATTGGGCTATTTCTCGTTCCAGCCAGTGCACCCAAATGGTATATCGAAGGCCGTGGTATGTGCTATCTTGTCTGTGGGGTGGTGCATATAAAAGATCCCTTACTACTGATGGTAAACAGTAGCGGGTTTCCTGTCTAAGACTATGTCTAAGCTACCTAATGCTTGACATCCGATAGTCGACGATTAATAAATCAATGTGCTCTAGTGATGTCGTTAAACAACACAAACGTTTTTAACTATGTAACCCTAGTGGCTTTGATGCATTTACCTTATTACATTCTGACTTAACGTTTAATATTCAGTGGAACAATAATGGCGATGCTTGTAACCAGTATTTCCTCTCGAGAATCTCTGTATAGAAATCAGTGTAAGCCAATACGGATGAGACGGGGATGTTTCCGTGAGTTGTCTACCAATGACGTCACGTACAGCGATTAGAGGCGATCGTACTCGATCAACTACTAACGAGTCGTTTAGGTGGGTTTTTTGCTATCAGAATTTAAACATATCATCTCTCCCATTAGACGTTTTCCCCAGACAGTTGTAACTAATTTATGTTATCACTTTCCATTCGTTTGATACTTCTCTTGAAAATGTCTAATTTGTCTGTAGTTATTGTTTTCTGTTCCTGGAATCAAATTTAAAAGGGCACACTAATTGCAACAACACCGATTCTGGAAGTACGTTTAGGAGTACACACTGGATAAGGTTCTGTCAATTTGAAATGTATCTTTAAAGACCATGTCATGTGACCTGGGAATTTAAACTTATAATCAAATCCCATAGACGACAATAGTAACGTATGTGGTTAAAACTCCCACCTGCAGCGTATAAATCGACATAAACGCCACGGATATAAAAACTACCACCCCTCACACTTAAAGTGAATCAGAAAAAAATGGGGGTCAAGCTGCTTGTTTCTGAGATAACGGGTAGCGTCTATGACTACTCTAGTTCCGCACAAAATTCGAGTACTTTTTTTTACCGGTACCCCATACATGTTTTAAGCACAAGGCTACTTAACACATTGGTACTAGATGAAATAGAATTGCATTTTTTTTTACCCAGATGAAACTATTATTTCATACAACCAACACACTCACATTTATAACCAATCACAGGACTTGTGGTGTTCACTTCTCTATCAAAAGTTGGGTGCACCTCGAACTTTGACCTAGCCGGAAGTTATTTGGTTTAGTACTACCTAGACAGACAGACAGACAGAACTATATCACTTTGTCGGAGATTATTCTTAAGAGCACACATTGGATAACTGCAACACTATTAAAGTTCTGATATTTGTTTTTTAAATGTCACATAACATAAAAATTTAAACATATCATATCTCCCATTAAACTTTGTTATCCGTCATTTATGACGTTCCATTCTCTCTCCATTTCCCTTTTTTCAATTTCTAACTTCTTTTTTTAAAAATTGTTTTCCCTGAAGCATATTTAAGAGTACATCTTAACCGCAACCAGGTCAGAAACATGCTTTGCGTTATTTATACAGGAGCCTACTACCCACCGTTCCTTCCTACTGATAAACTGATGATAAAAATAATATCGTGCTTAGAGGACTTCGAAATGTTCATGTCCATTTGTTGGTCACAATGTTGTTGTTGTTGCTTTTATTGTTATTGGTGTTGTTTTTGTTTTTGTTATTGTTTTTGTTGTTAGTGTAGTTCAATAATATTTTTTAAAAAACCCATCCAGTTTTGCAATCTTATAATGTCAGTCCT
This sequence comes from Gigantopelta aegis, assembly GCF_016097555.1. NCBI lineage: Eukaryota > Metazoa > Mollusca > Gastropoda > Neomphalida > Peltospiridae > Gigantopelta > Gigantopelta aegis. The sequence goes on from NC_054701.1 coordinate 89,922,214, forward strand.
ATGACCCGGGGAGGTAAACGTAACGGCCAAACTAGCCTTAGCATGTTTTAAAATTATGTCTACTCTGTGACTTTCGGATTTGGTCGAAAAAAACCAGAAAAAAAACCCCTGTCTCCTCCAGTCAACAAAGCAGCAATAGAGTTGGATATGCACTTCCCATAAACATGTCAATACATACCACGACACCTGATGTTCCAGTTTTGGGGCACTCGTTGGGATGGGGGAAAACGAGTCCGTCAAGGGTATCGATCTTGCGATCCATCTCAACTCAGACGAGCTCTCCAACACTGAACTACATCCCACCCTCTGTACTGCGATCCATCTAATCTCAGACGAGCCCATCACCACTGAACTACATCCCACCCTCTGTACTGCGATCCATCTCATCTCAGTCGAGCCCTCCACCACAGAACTACATCCCACCCCTCTGTACTGCGATCCATCTCATCTCAGACGAGCCCTCCACCACTGAACTACATCCCACCCCTCTGTACTGCGATCCATCTCATCTCAGACGAGCCCTCCACCACAGAACTACATCCCACCCTCTGTACTGCGATCCATCTCATCTCAGACGAGCCCTCCACCACAGAACTACATCCCACCCTCTGTACTGCGATCCATCTCATCTCAGACGAGCCCTCCACCACAGAACTACATCCCACCCCTCTGTAGTGCGATCCATCTCATCTCAGACGAGCCCTCCACCACAGAACTACATCCCACCCTCTGTACTGCGATCCATCTCATCTCAGACGAGCCCTCCAGCCGTCCACAGAACTACATCCCACCCTCTGTACTGCGATCCATCTCATCTCAGACGAGCCCTCCACCACAGAACTACATCCCACCCCTCTGTACTGCGATCCATCTCATCTCAGACGAGCCCTCCACCACTGAACTACATCCCACCCCTCTGTACTGCGATCCATCTCATCTCAGACGAGCCGTCCACCACTGAACTACATCCCACCCCTCTGTACTGCGATCCATCTCATCTCAGACGAGCCGTCCACCACTCCACTGCGATCCATCTCATCTCAGACGAGCCGTCCACCACTGAACTACCATCCCACCCCTCTGTACTGCGATCCATCTCATCTCAGACGAGCCGTCCACCTCTGTACTGAACTACATCCCACCCCTCTGTACTGCGATCCATCTCATCTCAGACGAGCCGTCCACCACTGAACTACATCCCACCCCTCTGTACTGCGATCCATCTCATCTCAGACGAGCCGTCCACCACTGAACTACATCTCACCCCTCTGTACTGCGATCCATTTAATCTCAGACGACTACATCCCACCCCTCTGTACTGCGATCCATCTCATCTCAGACGAGCCCTCCACCACTGCAGTACATCCAACCCCTCTGTACTGCGAGCATTCCACCACTGAACTACATTCACCCCTCTGAACTGCGATCCATCTCATCTCAGACGAGCCCTCCACCACTGAACTACATCCCACCCCTCTGTACTGCGATCCATCTCATCTCAGATGAGCCCTCCACTTCTGAACTACATTCCACCCCTCTGTACTGCGATCCATCTCATCTCAGACGAGCCCGCCACCACTGAACTACATCCCACACCTCTGTACTAAGATGGTAAATGTATAATTACATATGATGTATAATTCTGAAAATACTTGCCTATTTCTGTCTTCTTATATACGCAATCGCGATATTAATTTAAAATTTAAAATGTGTTTAAATAGACTGCTGTCGACTGTAATTAATAAGGGTCTAGAAACTGGAAAATAAAGCAGTTTACCCGATTTATAAAACTATAACTGTACTTAACTGATGTAATAGGCTTTCTTTCATCTGGTTTAGCATATCAAAATAAGATCATGGATGCATTATTATATACGAACTATGATGCCATACTGCCCATAGCAACACACATGTAATCGTTACGAGGAGTTTGGCACATGACATTAAAACACATGACGTCAGACGTCATAAGAAGTGGATATTTTTATGAACAAAGGAATATTTCACTTTTAATCTATAAATAATTGACGAATTTGTTAACAATAGAATGGGATGAGGAAATATATATATATATATATATATATATATATATATATATATATATATATATATATATATATATATATATATATATATACATATATATACATATACATATGTATGTATGTATGTTTGTGTGTGTATCTGTGTGCGTGTGTGTGTGTGTGTGTATGTATATTTGTGTGTGCGTGTATGTTTGTGTGTGTGTGCGCGTGTGTGTGTGTTTGCATGCGTGTGTCGGTGTGTGCGTGTGTCAGAGTGAGTGTGTGCGTGTGCGTGTGTATATATATATATATATAGACACGCACATGCACATGCACAGACACCGACACACGCATACACCGACACACACGCAAACACACACCCACGCACACACCCACGTACACACATATATATATCAGTAGTCTTGAACCAAGAACAAAGTTCCGATTTTTCTGTCTATTAAACCCTTTTATTTTTGGTGCTGATTGTTCGAATACCCCTGGGGCGAATAGAAACTTTCTATTGAATCAGTTTATTGGTCAGAACCGTAAAATTAAACATATTTAGCTCGAACGGCTAAGTCTATCCGAAGAAATATTAAAAAAAAAAAAAATTATGTAGGAATATTTCATCGACCCTTTCAAGTCGGTCACAAAGTATGTTATTATAAATTCGGAATTAAATCTTTAAGAGGAACGAATTAATCCTAGATCATTCTAGATCATATATTATCTCTATTATATAATTTTGTCAATCATATTTCGTATAATATTCCATATTTTCTCAAAGTTGTCAGTATGTCGGAAAAGATTTTACAGCGGCATAATAAAGAACGACTTTTTAAATTAATAATTATTTATGAATACAGACTTCCAGTGTGTTTGTTATTTGTTTATTTAACGGTGAAAATAATTGTTAAAAATATTATATCTCATTCGACTTTTGATGGCGACTTCGTTACCCATGTGTCAATCGGACCGTCTCGCCCAAGCCGGTTTTACGGAAATATGCAAAGTTGTCCGATTTAGTTATAGATATACTAGCGCGCGTGCGTGCGTGCGTGTGTGTGTGTGTGTTATGTGCGTGTGTGTGTGTGTGCGTTATGTGCGTGTGTGCGTGTGTGTGTATTTGTTTTACCCATATGGTCTACAATAAACGGTTACATAAATATAGTATTTTCCCACACTTATCTTTATGGCATGGGCTATAATAATACACTGAAAATTGTTACATTTAAAATTGTTACATAGCACACATCTGACGTAACTGTAGGTGCAAGCTTGCGACGGTATATATACGGCTATTTTTGTCTTTTTTATATACTCAATCACGAAATTATTTGTCTGTAATTTAAACCTGTATTAAAGAAAGTACATATTTTTGTGTTTTTCAATAGATTTACAATGCATAGTATAATCGTACAAAACAGATGTAGTAGAGTTTCTTTTATCCCTTAACAAATGCTGAATTACATATTAACCTGGGCCCGTGCTTATACAACTTTTAAGAGTCCAGACTCAATCTCAAATGACGTCACACGTGTACAATTTGTATGGCGTTGTCATGACATTAATGTATCAGACTCTATTAGAGTTTCGAGTCTAGACTCTAAATGTTTTATAAGCACCAAGCCAGGTACTTCGCCCTCAAAATCGTTTTACTAATGTTTCTATAAACTAATTTCAGTTCCTGGATGTAGATATTGTTCTCTGTGCATTCACGTGCGTTTTCAGACGTCCTTTTGTTTACAGAAGCTGTAGAAAGGGTTTTGGCGTCTGTGATTGGGCGCGCTAGAGTGGCCGTCCTCCAGACGCTGGTGGGCGCGCTAGTGTGGCAGTCTACAGACACTGGTGGAACCAAATACTGTGTTCTGGGTCAGTTCTCCTCTGTACGGAAAGCAACCGACCGCGAGTCATGGCTGCATGGCCTCACGACTCTATCATAACATCATTCACCATAGTTTGACACCCAATAGCCCATGTATTTTTCGTGCTGGGGTGTCATTAAACAATCATTCATTCATTATATCATAACATATTTTAGATTCAGTCTTGTGTAGAGTAAAAGCTAATAACAGATTCGCAATTGTCGTTTGTGACACACTTTAAATGTTGTCTATTGTTTTGGTGGCAAGTAGATGAACTCATCGTTGTACATTTCCTGGGAAAGCAATCTCCTTTTTGATAACGAAATACCGTATTAACTTAATGTTGATGCAACCAGAAGGCCAACCAACCCTTAGGTCAAATGGAAAACGTCATAGCGAAGTACCTTATTAACTTAATGTTGACGCAACCAGAAGGCCAACCAACCCTTAGGTCAAATGGAAAACATCACTGTATTGACTCTCAATGTGCTAAGCCCAATAAACAAACGACTTGTAATAATTATAATAATATTAAATATTGCACTACTACACCCTACATAAAAACACACAATTTCTATTTTCTGTTCGCATTTTCTCGCAGTTTAAGTGAAAATCAATGAGAGTATTGACAGAGATGAATTTATTAAATTAGAATGTGGATTCTTGTAGTGTTTGACGACTTCCCAACGTTAATGTTGGTTTCTACTATTCAAATATCCGTTTATTTGTACTACAGGCCAAGCTCTTCTTGTGACAGAATGAATGATATTAATGTAGGATGACTGTAAAACATTTTATTCTTGAAACGTAAGCTGGTCAAGTTGTTTGGAGTTTAGAAGAAAATGTTATGTAGATTACCAAATGTCACATTATTGGACGTTCACTATTTTGCCTTGGGACAAAATTATTCATTCAGTGAACCGTAAAAATATAATACACAAACATTTGTTTCTACTTCTTTTCCTCCTTGTTCGTGTTGTAGTTGCAGGATCGAACCACCTCGGTGGATCCATTCAACTGACTGGTTTGTTTCTCGTTTCAACCAGTGCACCACAACTGGTCAAAGGCCGTGGTATGTGCCTTACTGTCTGTTGGAAAGAGCATATAAAAGATCCCTTGCAGTTCATTGGAAAATGTAGCGGGTTTCCTCTGATGACTATATGTCAGAATTATCAAATATTTGACATCCAATAGCCGGTGATTAAGTAATCAATGTGTTCTAGTGGTGTCGTTAAAGCAAAACAAACTTTAACTTGTTTCAGTTGTTGTTCTTGTTCTGCTTATCAAAACGTATGTTACATCGATACACCAAAACGCTTTAATCAGCTTGAGGCGGACACGTCTTTTCCAATCTAGGACATTCTAGAAATGTGCCATCTCCATCGTTATAGGAGAACAGTCGTTAGGACTTAGCGGTAGGTTTTACGAAAGAAAGCCAACAAAATAAAATAGATATAAAACAGATGTAGGCCACAACTCCGGGTTACCAAATGAAATGAGAATTGAAGCAATTCCATATTTATAACTTTACAAGGTCCGAACTTAATTTTGCGGAATCGGAAGCAATATTTGCTTCTGAAATTTTAATCTGAAAGCAAAACCTAGAAAATGAGAAGCAGTGCTAGAAATCAAGTATTATGATTGTAGCTAGGTAGGCTGCGATGTGGAAGACTCAGACAGTGCTAGAAATCAAGTATTATGATTGTAGCTAGGTAGGCTACGATGTGGAAGACTCAGACAGTGCTAGAAATCAAGTATCATGATTGTAGCTAGGTAGGCGATGTGGAAGACTTAGACAGTGCTAGAAATCAAATGTCATGATTGTAGCTAGGTAGGCAGCGATGTGGAAGACTAAGACAAACTTGGAGAAAAACATTCAGGTGTTCTTGAAAATTAGGAATTCTGAATATATCTAGAATATAAAGTTAAAGTTTGTTTTTGTTTAACGACACAACTAGAGCACATTGATTAATTAATTATCAGCTATTGGATATCAAACATTTGATACTTCTGACTCGTAGTCATCACAGGAAACTCTCTACATTTTTTCTAATGCAGCAAGGGATCTTTTATATGCACTTTCTCAGAGACTGGAAAGCACATATCATGGCCTTTGACTAGTTGTCGTGCACTGGTTGGAAGGAAAAAAACCCAATGAGTTCAACGGATCATCGAGGTGGTTCGATCCTGCGACGCAAGCACCTCAGGCGAGCGCTCAACCGACTGAGTTAAATCCCGCCCCTCATATCTGGAATATAGTCAAAAATAAAATGAAAATCTAAATCTGCTTGTGAAACTGGTTATTAGAAACCAAACTGTTCCTTAAATTGAGGGATTATGGACAAATCTGGAATATTGTTAAAAATAAACTGAGAAGCAATATCTTTTTATGAAACTAGTTATTGGAAAGCAAATTGCGCAATTTGATAGGGATTTACAGCCTGCTCCCTGTACATTTCGAACACTGCTTCAGACATTTCATCCTGGGGTGAGGAATATGAGGTTATTGGTTTATTTGTGATGTGCTTTTGTGTTCTACTAGTAAAGTATGCACCATACTACTTCACAAGTCTCACAGAAGAGTACTTACAGATATTCTAATTCGGTCATGGTACTCAGCAAATTCCGCCGAATTGATGTTAGGTTGTTTCCATCGAGGTGGCTGAAACAGTGAAAAAAGAGTAGTTGTCAGCAATAAAGAATTGTTAATAATGAACTACACTAAACCAAACAGCATCTCTCAAGGTCAATGTTCGATAATGTTTCCAACTATTAAAATAGCAATGTGTGAAATACGTGACATGATTTGTTGCGAGTGCGAGTGCGAATAATTTTTACATGCTCATATACCACTAGAGTTTCGAGCATGTCCGTCCCGGGGCCTGTCTCTGGATAGCCAGGGGCTTGTCCCGGGACAGAAAAAATTAAACGGACAATTTTGAAATTTACATCCAAAAATTAAGTAGTAGGCCTTTAAAATTTTGATGCGCATCTCTAATTAATATAATTAATAAAGAAAATTCTACTCATTAAATTTGGTCACTAGATTAGATCGGGTGGTCATTATGTGTAGTTTCATCTGGCCAATAAATGTATTTATTACCCATATGGGCTAAAATATACGATTGCTTTGCTTCTGCAGCCACTGATTGGCTGGCTTAAAAATCACGACGTTTGGTTGGTTGCTTTGCCATGGCTGGCATTTCACTTTCATTCATATAATGTTTCCATTCACGAGTCAGATTGCACATACATTATACGATTTACAAAGATTTACAGAAACAAAATTGACTCATTTGTTTCGTAAACATGAAATGGTATATTTTTATAAGCAGCGGCTTCAGTAGTATATACAAATAATTATTTACATGTAAACATTTGGCTGTAAAAAGAAAGCCGGTATGCTGTGGCGTGACATCATTTTCATTACGTTGTGTAATGCGCGTAAGGTTAATAGAATCTATCATCGTTGTGAGGTATATATAAGGCTATTCCAACCCGAGGGACAAAATGTTTTTTGTGAGGGCCGAGGTTTACGTTTTAGGGTTGGAATTGCCGTATCTATACCTCACAACGGTGATTGATTCTTTTTCTTTCCCATTTAATTACAGTAATAAAACATTAATTTTGTAATCTACAGTCTGTTTATTGTAGAACGATTCGTACACATTTCACCTTGAAACTCATTTAATCATACGCGGAAAAATATAGTCCACTTTATGCAACGACATAAATACGTAATGTTCAACTTACCAATAAATATAAAGTTGAAAATATTAATTTGTTTAAATATTTTTAAAACAATGATACAACGTGAAATGGCAAACATAATTTTGAAAACCATGAGCATAATGTCGAACTAGGGTAGTCAATCGTCGTAAAAAAAAATCAGTTATGACGTCAGGTGTATGTAGAAATCGTCTAGCCCTCGGATCGGACAGATTTATCTAGCTCTAGGGTCAGACAGATTTATCTAGCTCTAGGGTCAGACAGATTTATCTAGCCCTAGGGTCAGATAGATTTGTCTAGCGCCGTGCAAAAGCTGGATAACCCTGTCCAGTGGGCAAGAATATATGACGTAATGGCTGATGGCTTTTTTATAGACTGCAGAGGAATGTTTACATTATAAATCATTAAAATTGACAGTGGGTAATAAAGATAAAAACCAACTCGCTACGAGGAGTTACGAATTATCTGTCCCTCGTGAATGAATTTTGTAAAACATTCTTAATTCTTAGGACAAATAATTCTTAATTACTTGTAGCTCGTTAGTTATTCTCTAAGTAATCCGATTGAAGAAATATTTGTAATTAGTAATATTGTGCACAAGACACGTGCAACGTGCCATTAGAATTATCATGACTTTTGTGTGTCGAACTAGTGTAATCAAGCAACTTATAATTCCATTATCTTCTATTACGTCTATGCAATGGATTAATATCTGTGGATGTTGGCTGGAGCAGCTTCAATCACACATGCTACCATGGCAGATGATTAAGTGGTATGCACGTGGAAACGTCTTTTGACTAATGTCATCAACAATTTGGAGCAAATCGTAAATGTTAATGTAGTTATATATATTCCCCATGGCATCGACTCGGTGCAAGCATATTGTTTTATCGAATAATGTCTTAACATCGGCGGCTTCTTTGATATTTGAACCAAATATAATGTTGTTTGTCTGGTAAATAGATAGGTAGATACATAGTTATGTAAGTATGTAACTGAGCCTACTGATCTGTTATTTGCTGGTCATATCGTGGAGTGGTATATAGAGAATACTTCACTATTGGTCGTTATATACCATTTATCTCACAACGCGTTGTTTTAAAACGTAACAAGCGAGTTGGGTACGTTTCTAAACAACGCGTTGTAAGATAAATCGTTTCTAACTAACACGAATGTTGTATTCTATTTTATTTATATATCTTGGAAAAAAAAGAAGTTTTAAAATAATTTTAAATGTCTTTTTCAACGAAAACCTATTTACGGCCCTTGCGCTTTTAGTTAACTTGTGCGTCACAGACAAGTCAATTTCAAGTTATCTTATTGGATGGTATGGCATTGGTTACCTGGTCATCACCTCGGAGCAGCCAGTCCTATAAAATGTTAACACACGTATATGTGTTTACAGTATGTGTTATCAAAAATAACGAATGATGTTCTCACCAACGGGTGTGTAAGAAAACTAACTATACACCGAACTCTGTCATATAGAGATAGAAAGGTAAGGAAGTTAATTCCATTCTCTAAATGAAGACGACGAACTGTGATTGTAGAAGACAGTGGCCCAATAAGCCATCGTTTTAGTAACAGTTTTGTTTAACGACACCACTAGAGTGCATTGATTTATTATTGGATGTCAAACATTCAGTGATTTTTGACTCGTAGTTAGAGGAAACCCGCAACATTGTTCTCTGACTAACAAGGGATCATTTACATATGCACTTTCCCACAGACAGGACACCACTTACCATGTGATATAACACAATGAGGGTCCGCTGAAGTGGCTTGATCCTACGTACGGAGCATGATGAATAGCGTTTCAATCATATAACATATTTTGACACTAAATTTTGTATTACGCACCGTTTTAAAATGTAAGTAATGTACTACACTGAAAATATACCACCAGTAAACAACATAACAAAGTGGTTTTCCACACGTCTGCAGTATTCTGTGTTTCATACCTTTCCCGCTATTCAACCCAAACGTACTCACCCACCACCCACCTACCCACCCCCCGCCTCCAAAAACAAATCGTACATCAATAACAATATCTATGAGATTTACCAGACGCCAAATCAAATTAGGTTCGTTTGCACCACTCCCGAGGTATCATTTTTTGAATAGCCAATGGCGTTTGTCACTTAAATTAGTTGTTTACTGCTATAGACGATATAAATATATTTATTCTCTATAAATAAGAATATACAATGTAATCCAAATGGACGCAATATCCTAACTATATACGTGTTTTATAATTGACCGCAGAGGCGGAGGGATTTTTTCTTCGGTAATCCGGTGTCTTTTATGCAAAAATTTAAAAGGAAGAGTTAAGCTAGCATAAACCCAGATGAAACTTTAAATGTGTTTTAATAACGCTTGAAAGTGGTTACTTGCACAGGAAATAATATTGTAATAATATACTATGCCGGGTCCAGTATCCATGCTATCTTTATAACTTCGAACTTCGTATATTCTAAGCCTACAATAGCTATGTAATATGTTCACACATATTTATTGTGTGACGTAAACACTGTATGTCTATCACATATATGCAACGCGAATTAGTGTAGGCTTTCTTTGTGTCTGTATATTGAATAAAATGCTAGAAGGTATAAAGGGAATAGTTTTTGTAATATATACTGAGACACCCTCATCCCTCTTGACAACCAGGGAAGGTGAAAATGTTACAGAAATCCAGAAGCGTATGCTTGGTGATTATTGTCTGTTCCGGAATTTTAATGCCTTCCTTCGTGGTACCCGTTTTGAAGATGATGAAAGTTTGAAGGCTGCAAAAATGTTGTTTGATGGGCCAGTCAAAAAAGTTATGTTTTTTTGGCATCAGTAGCTTGAATGATAATTGGTCCAAATGCCTTGAGAGTAGTATTAGGGCCTGTATGGTGCCATGACCTACTTTCCCGTGATCACGTGACCTTGGTAGGAAACAATGGCCTTTGTGTAGGAAACAATGGCCTTTGTATAGGTGGGTGCAGGTGTCTGACCTTGGTAGGAAACAATGGCTTTTGTGTAGGAGACAATGACACAATGGTCTTTGTGTAGCAAACAATGACACAATGGCTTTTGTATAGGAAACAATGGCCTTTGTATAGGAGGGTGCAGGTGTATGGCCTCGGTAGGAAACAATGGCATTTGTGTAGGAGACAATGACACAATGGTCTTTGTGTAGGAAACAATGACACAATGGCTTTTGTGTAGGAAACAATGGCCTTTGTATAGGGGGGTGCAGGTGTCTGACCTTGGTAGGAAACAATGGCTTTTGTGTAAGAGACAATGACACAATGGTCTTTGTGTAGCAAACAATGACACAATGGTATTTTGTGTGGGAAACAATGGCCTTTGTATAGGTGGGTGCAGGTGTATGGTCTCGATAGGAAACAATGGGCCTTTTTGTGTAGGAGACAATGGCACAATGGCCTTTGTATAGGAGACAATGGCCATGGAGGAAACAATGGTCTTTATGTAGGAGACAATGACCTTGGTGCAGGTGTGCGATCATGGTGAATTCAATTCAGTGTATTGCATATTACCAAACAAACTGGTGTCAGCAAACAAATAAAAGCAAAGAAACAACAACAATTAATAATAACACTATGTACAGGCCAAGTGTAAGTCTGACGTTGGTTTTGGCTTCATTGTATAACGTCTATTGTGTTGTTTTTTGTATTCACAGTGGACATACACATGAATGTTTTTTCACAGTGTTTTATTCTAGACACCCAAAATAATAGCTGTTAAAAGATTTCTCGTGGGGAAGGACTGTAACTGTTTGCTGACTGTTTGGTTTAAAGTGAGGCTTTCATGTCGCCAGACAAAATGCGTGTGTGATGATTTTCATTCATTTGTATTTCTTTAGCATCATTCAGCCATTCATTCATTCATTCGCTTTATAATAGAGGAGTACTTTATCGGACCTCTTCATCGGCCCTCATACAAAGACATTTTATTACGCCTCTCCGAGTGTTTATGAAACCAGGTGAACTGCAAAAGACATACCGACGCGTGCCCGTCTCAAGTAGCAGAATAAATTTGTTATGGTATGCACACTGACCGTCAAAGTTTGTTTGTGTTTAGCGACATCACTAGAGGACATTGATTTATGAATCATCGGTTATTGGATGAAAAACCTAATTTTGACAGTTTTAGAGAGGAAACCCGCTACATTTGTTCCATAAGTAGCAAGGGATCTTTTATATACACAGTCTCATACCCCTTATGGGCCAGTATTTTATAATTAAATACAAACTTTTTTGTGCGTGTGTGAAACACTCCAGCCCATTCCTATGAACAAAGAACGCGTGATTGCAACTCAACGCTCCAACCTAACCTATGCTCTTTTAACTGCATTTTAAACACGAGTATTTACCAAGAGTACAAGCCTTTAGAGACAACCAGTGTATTATGTCTGGTATATCAAAGGCCGTGGTATGTGCTGTCCTGTACACACAACTCTTGCTACTATAAAGTAGCGGCAGAAATATTCAATCACAAATCTAGTTATAGAGTAGAATACACAAAAAACAAACGCAATGGTTGAGAGAGAGATGTCACACGTGATTAATCCATTAGTGTAAGTCGGCGACACGCGCGCCGCCATGGGTTTAACAAGTAGTACGTGTTAAACAAAGGGAAATAGCTGCATTTTTAAACAGAAAATTTCTCTACTAGCCTTCGTACAGGGCTTTTTAATTACCAAATGGGTAAATACAATGATCGATCTAGGATCGATCCCCATCGATGGCCAAATAGGCTATAGCCAACCAGTGATTATGTCTGGTATATCAAAGGCAGTGGTATGTGATGTCCTGTACACACAACTCTTGCTACTATAAAGTAGCGGTAGAAATATCCAATCACAAATCTAGTCATAGAGTAAAAAACACCAAAAACAAACGCAATGGGGTTTTTTTTTTTTTTTTTTTTTTTTTTTCTTCTAAAGTACAATCGTTGGTCTCTCTAGAGACAACTACACATGCAATGGACACACATTGGGTTACATCGAGAGGCCTTAAGGGCGACATGTGAATAATATGAGTGTTCATTTCTCTTCATCTTCGTGCTCATCATCAGTATCATCATCATCGGTATCGTCGTCGTCTAGTTCGTCCAAATATTCGCCAATCCATGAACGATACTGATTTAATTTAGAACGAATCTGTGGTCTGAGATCTCTGTCTGGATTCACAAACTGTAGAATTTTTCTCGTGTTGGGGCCTTTGTCAAAGTAATGCATATACGTCAGAAAGCGAGAGTACGTGTCTTTAAATAACTTCCATGTCTTCATGTTTCTTTCGATGGCATCTTGGGACATGTTTTTTTCTTCGTAGCGTTTCCTCTTGCTTTCGAAATAGTCACGATTGATGTCGAATTCACGCTCGATCATCAGACGTACGCCTTCCTTTTCCAGATCGGACGACAGCTCTTCATTTCCCTCCTCGCACGTTTTCACGTGTCGCTGCAAGTCACTCCCGTCTTTAAAGACCAGACCACACGTATCGCAAGACTGCATCCTCTTGACCTTTTTCAGATAGGGCTCTACCTCATCTTCTTCTTCTTCGTCGTCACTTTCGTAGGCGGGTATGCCTGGTAGTTTTCTCTTGAATGCGTTTCTTTGCATGATTTGCTCGTAGAGCTCCTTCTCCGACGGTGGTTGAAACTCTTCTGAGACATTCGCCGTTACGCTCGTGCTTATATACCATCCGGACGGCCCCGTCTCTAAACCATTAGGTCGAAGGCGCCAATGTTCGGGCGTGGTCGGTTTTAAGTCCACCAAGAGATGTCCGTAGGGCCTGTGGGTAGCTTCCTCAAACCGCTGCATGAAATGACGAGTATTTCCAGGATACATCTGCTGTGCCAAGGTTAGGACTTGCTGCTTGTCGATGGGGTTATTGAACAGTGCCAGGTAATGACAGTTTCTTCTTTGTGTCGGGTCCTTGCTGTTATAGAGGTTCTGGTTGATGGCAATCACAGAGAGATTTCTGTGGTGACTTCCTTCCGTGGACAGATCGGTGATGCGAGGGTCTTTTCCAGCTGTAGACATCAGGTCGTCCAACACGATGAGATTTCTGACTCCTGGATCCAAATAACGATCCTTTTCCAAATTCGCAGGTATACCTTGAACAAATTTTACTCGAGCAACCATTTTGATCGTATCATAGAGAGGTTGCCATCGTTTGTAGAGCTAGATGATCCGCTGAGGAGGCGGGTGGATTTTACCATCCCTTAGCAGTTTGTACAACAAAAAAGTTTTTCCACACGACGTGGGTCCCGACACGACCATGGTGAACGGATGTAACAATCTTAAGGGCTGCTGTTGCAGCGGAGCAGGAGCTATAGGAGCCCTATGAGCAGGAGCTATAGGAGCCAGAGGAGCAGGAGCTATATGAGCTAGAGGAGCCAGAGGAGCCAGAGGAGCCGGAGCAGGAGCTATAGGAGCCATAGGAGCAGGAGCTATATGAGCTAGAGGAGCCAGAGGAGCAGGAGCTATAGGAGCCAGAGGAGCCGGAGCTATAGGAGCCAGAGGAGCAGGAGTAATAGGAGCCAGAGGAGCAGGAGCCATAGGAGCCGGAGCAGGAGCTATAGGAGCCATAGGAGCCTGGAGTTGATCTGAATGGAAGGTCTTCCAATGACGTAGCATATTTGATGGTTTTGAAAAAGTCTTTGGACATACGGGACACGATCTTTTGTTCATCACATGTTCCGGAATAAACCAATTCTGATTCATGATGTTGACTGTTGAAGTGTCCGAAGTGAACTGACGATGTTGAAACTGCCATGCCCCCTTTTATAGTCTTCTCAAAAATGCTTGTGCCGTTTTTGCCCAGTCTGCTCTCGTCGTTTCTGTTCCACGCCACTCTCTTCACGTTTCCGTTTCTACTCGGCCTTGGCTTGCTTTACCACCTGCTGCGTTGGGGAGACCATGACGACTTTGGGTGCCGGGGGCTTCTTCTGTTCCTCTTTTTCTTTTTTCCATGTAGGGTCATACAGTTCTAAACATCGATCTACACTGTACATCATCTGACTTTTCCCATCACGTTGCACTGGAAAATGAGGTTGAAGTTTACCTTCTGCCTGCAGTTTATAGAAACGGGTCCACTTATCAACGTCGGGTACATATAACTTGTACTGGTCTGACATGTTGCTCCTCTGAAGGTTCTACCTCAAATGACGATGTTACCCATTACCCTTTTATTTATACTCTCTACAATTTGACGCATGCACACAAAGATTAAATTGTGTGTGGTACGTATGACTCATCCCCCATCCCAAAGCATAGCTCGTGCACGGCTCAGGGCCACTCCCGGGACCACACTCAGGGCCTCACACAGGGCCACACTCAGGGCCACTCAGGGCCATACTCAGGGTCACAGGTCCACACACACACACACACACACACACACACACACACACACACACACACAGGGTCACCCTTAAATTAATAACAAACAAAACGTGTTATTCACGAGTTTATTTTACAAAACGAAAAGTATTGTCCGTTTGATCTGTCTGATCTTCTTGTTTGGTAGTCACTCTTTTGATCGTGTGTCTTTCTGAACATTTACAGATCAAGACGTCGCCTTCGTCGCTGCTGCAGCTGCTAACACTGCTCGAATATCCCGATGCCATCGTCTTCGTTCCAGATAGAGTGCAACAAGATACAAAAATGTCAAAATCATCAGCAAACACGTCTGCTCTCTTCGAGTTCTCAAGCACGAATGAGCCATTGGGAGAGAAAACACAGCCTTATATACAAGTCAGTTTAGTTGGAATTATTCTATTGATGGTACCCGTTGGGGGTGCAGAAGGAGCACTGAAGAAATCCCATCTGGTTTTGATGGTCATAGTACATGGCGCAGGGCACACTCGAGTTCAGCTCTGGTACAAAATCACACATGACTGTGAAACAGCCTTTCAATTTCTCCCATTGTTGTAGAGAAAGGAATATTCCTTTCTTCGAAGGTTTCACAGATTTCGTTTCATCACACCACCACCACTGATGCAGGTCCACCCCCGTAAAGTTCTTGTCCATACTAGCATGAACATTGGCTCCAAGGTGTTTGACCAATGTTTCATCCTTCCCTTGTTTCAAGGCTGAAATCGTTTCGTCTATCTGACTCTTACATCCACACAGCTTTAGATTTAGAGCGATACCTCGTTTGGTGGGGAATGTTTTCCCCTTATCACTGTCGAATTTCCGGATATGTATCAAAAGTTCCATGGTTGGGCCACAACGTATACATTTTGTCCAATTTCTAGTTGGCATCGCGATCTTTCACCCTGTTCAGGGCATTGAGTAGTACTTGATGAATGTCCCGATGCCATCTTCTTCTTTCAAAATAAAAAAAGCAACAAAACACAAAAATGTGAATATCATCAACCTCTAAAACAAAACTAGACGTAGATCTTGTCTGTGGACTTTTCGGCGAACGAATGACAATGAAGCCAAAAGCACCCTTTTTATACCCGAGGGAGGTACTCCCAGCTCAGTCCAAGGACGCACACCTGTACCCAGGCCATTGTCTCATACACAAAGACCATTGTTTCCTACACAAAAGCCATTGTGTCATTGTTTCCTACACAAAGACCATTGTGTCATTGTCTCCTACACAAAGGCCATTGTTTAATACCGAGGCCATACACCTGCACCCTCCTATACAAAGGCCATTGTTTCCTATACAAAAGCCATTGTGTCAATGTTTGCTACACAAAGACCATTGTGTCATTATCTCCTACACAAAAGCCATTGTTTCCTACCAAGGTCAGACACCTGCACCCACCTATACAAAGGCCATTGTTTCCTACACAAAGGCCATTGTTTCCTACCAAGGTCACGTGATCACGGGAAAGTAGGTCA
Source organism: Gigantopelta aegis (assembly GCF_016097555.1). Taxonomy (NCBI): domain Eukaryota; kingdom Metazoa; phylum Mollusca; class Gastropoda; order Neomphalida; family Peltospiridae; genus Gigantopelta; species Gigantopelta aegis. The sequence goes on from NC_054701.1 coordinate 89,938,701, forward strand.
TGGCACCATACAGGCCCTAATACTACTCTTGAGGCCAGAGATGATTTTATTGAAAAGTAATGTAGAAACATTTTGGAAATCATCGCTTCGATTCGGTACCTAGTTCAACGAATCTTTTGACAGGCTTTCGTATGCGGCAAGATTGCAGATAATCGATTCATACATTCCGTCTAACCGTTTGGTAAGCTCTTTGATTTTTACGTTCGTAAACACAGTAAGCTGTTTTCCTGAGTAAAGAGCCGCAATCTGGTTTTCACTTGGATCATATGGATGAAATCCACGAGACAATTCCAACGATTATACAACTTGATAGTTTTGCAAAACACAATTACGAGCACTCAGATATAATTATCACGGTTATGTCGACAACAGTATCGGTAACTAATTGAGAACAAAATCGTCTTGTTTCAACTGTCCGGGTTTCTTCCCTATGTCGGGTCGTCTGAATCGACTATCACTAACCCCGCGGCTGATAGCGTAACAAGGAAGAAACGCAGTCTGAGTAGGAAGCAATCACATTAGCATCGTTTTAAACTGTATCGTACGTGTTGTTGTTAATACGATCTGTTCGCAGTTGAGAAAATTGCATGAAAATTAATCCAATTTGCAGAACTTGCTGTCACGTATCGACAATGGCGTCTACAGTTGGCTACCCACTCGGGGGGGGGGGGGGGGGGGGGGGGGGGGGGGGGTAGTAGGTTCAGGTTTTACCGTGAAAAGCTTGGTTGTATTTAATTATCTTTGATACAGTCTGGTTCTCGATTTTATTTAATTATCTTTGATACAGTCAGGTTCTTATTGGTGGCTAGATTGGATTTGTACATGTTATCTTTCACTGACAACAAACACATACCTATGTCTCACAGAATGGTGTTGAATGACGTCATGTATTTTTTGTGATTATTAGAGTCAAGATTAAAAAATGTTTTGTTTAACAACACCACTAAAGCACATTGATTAATTAGTCATCGGCTATTGCAAGTCAACTATTTGGTAATTGTCACGAAGTTTTTAAAGAAAACCCCTACATTTGAAACAAGGGATTTTTTGTATGTACCTTCCCACAGATAGGACATCACATACCATGGCCTTTGATATACCAGTCACGGAACGGGGGGGGGGGGGCCAAATCAGAGAATGTATTGTATGCACGGTGTCGGAACTATTAATTACAACGGATTCCACAATTTATGTTCCTGGATTTCTCATTTGAACCTATTGCCGTGCTTATATATATTAAGGTTCAAGCACGATGTCCTGGGCACATACCTCAGTTATCTGGGCTGTCTATCTAGGACAGTGGGTTAGTGAAAGAGACATCGGTGTAGTGGTCTTACGCCTACCAACTGAGTCGTTAAAACTCGCTCTGGATGGGAGCCGGTACTGGGCTGCGAACCCAGTATCTACCAGCTTTATGTCCGATGACTTAACCACGACACCACCAAGTCCGGTTCTTTGACTTCAGCTGACAACATTTAATACACGTGTAACTTTCTTTCCATAAACACCACAAGAACTCAGAAAAACCTTTATATGTTTATAGTGTTAGTATTTCCACACTTGGTCGAGAGAGGCGAGGCGCTATAGCCACACAGGCCAAACCACCCGAAAAGTAAGAGATCCGTTGTATGCCCTGACACATAACAAGAACCATGCATACGATATGCCCCGGAATTGGTCACTAGCGAAGTCAGAGGCTAAGTCCGGGGTGGGCTTGCCTGAACCTCTGTGGATATGGGCACGTAACTAGAGTTCCCATCCCATCCCATACGATAGCCTTTGATGTTGGGTAGTGATTTGGGGGGATACAACCCAGGGTGCACCGAGAGTACTCGACTCATCTCACATCAGACACATCAGACACGCAGACCACAGAAATAAAACGATTAAGCAAAGAAAACTGACAACTAGATTAAAACAAACATTCTGAGAGCCAATCGGGCCAACAAAATTTCCGTATCTTCTAAATTCAAGGGCCATAACTCTGTGGGGAAATGGGGAAATCGCTATGAAAGTTAAACCTGATCTCTAACCGAACATGATAAAGTATACATATAATTTCAGCTATATATCTTGAGGCATTGCAAAAACAAATTCGGACAACAAATGTTCGTATCTTTTAAGTTCAAGGGCCATAACTCTGTCAAAAATGGGTCAATCGCCATGAACGTCAAACCTGATATGTAACAGTACATCATAAAACTAGTCACAAAATGTCAGTTCAAAGTCTTGAGACATTGTGAGAAAAAAAAACTATATGTGAGGCGGACGGACGGACGGACGGACGGACAGACAGATATATAGATAGACAGACATATAGACAGCCAGAAGGACGGAGATGAAGCCAATAGTACCCTCCGGTTGGAGGGAATAATAAATGAAAATACCAAAGGGACTGAAAAGCCAGTCTCAAACTAAAGTGAAATTGTAGGTGGTAACCGTGCGAGAATCCATGTTGATGGCTACTATACTCTTCAAAAAAAGAAACGCAAAAGGGTACAAATGGGTTATAACTCCGATTTTATGTTTCCTACCGGTTCATGTTTTGTGAATATAAGGTCATTGCATGTCCCAAACACATTCCCACAGTACATTCGATAAAACGCAGCTACTGTACAATAAAGTTCCAAAATGTGAATATTCGCAAAAACGCAGCCACGTGCAAACCATGTCACCACTGCACGTGCGTTGTCTGCACGTGCAACATAAACACCGACAGTATAAAAGTGCAGGGTGTTCGCTTGCCTGGCCTCTGTATCTGGCCGACAGTTGACAATCCAGGACATGCCACGTCTCAGTGAACCGCAGAGAAACAATGCCATCGGCCGACTAGACGCAGGCGAATCCAGAACGGCCGTTGCCAGGGCATTCCATGTGTCCCCAAGCACCATCTCCAGACTGTGGGACCGTTACCAGCAACATGGATCAACACGTGACCTCCCTAGATCCGGTCGACCACGGGTCACTACCCCCGGGCAGGACCGCTACATCCGGGTACGCCACCTTCGGGAACGATTGACTACTGCCACCTCCACAGCCGCAGCAATACCAGGTTTGCGCAGGATATCCGACCAGACCGTACGGAACCGCCTACGTGAGGTAGGAATTCGTGCCAGACGTCCAGTTCGAGGTGTCATCTTAACACCACAACACCGTCGACTCCGACTGCAGTGGTGCCAGATTCATCGACAATGGCCTCAACTGCGATGGAGACAGGTGTGGTTCAGTGACGAGTCCCGATTTCTGCTCCGACGTCATGATGGAAGATGTCGCGTGTATAGGCGTCGTGGTGAAAGTTATGCGGCAAACTGCGTGCAGGAAGTGGACAGATTCGGCGGGGGTAGTGTCATGGTGTGGGCAGCCATCTCACACACTGGCAGAACTGACCTGATCCACGTGCAGGGCAACCTGAATGCACAGGGCTACATTGACCAGATCCTCCGGCCACACATCGTTCCAGTTATGGCCAACGCCAACGCAGTGTTCCAACATGACAACGCCAGGCCTCACACAGCACGTCTCACAACGGCTTTCCTACAGAACAACAACATTAATGTCCTTCCTTGGCCATCGATATCACCGGATTTGAACCCAATTGAGCATCTATGGGACGAGTTGGACCGACGCCTCCGACAGCGACAACCACAGCCCCAGACCCTGCCCGAGCTGGCAGCAGCCTTGCAGGCCGAGTGGGCCACCATCCCCCGGGACGTCATCCGTACTCTGGTTGCTTCAATGGGCAGGCGGTGCCAGGCAGTTGTCAACACACGCGGAGGCCACACCCGGTATTGACTCCAGATGACCTTGACCTTGGTGGTGTGTCCTATCACTTACTCACAATGGACTAGAGTGAATTGTGAACAATCCTGCAACATTTGGTAATTATCGGACTCAACATTCAATAATTAAATCAATTCTCCAAATGTTACGACAATGTGGTTTTGCGTTTCTTCTTTTGAAGAGTAACCAGCTCTGGTCGTTCACTGTTGACAGGTGGCATCTCTCTTCTGTGATTACGTCTGGTGTGGCCTTCATTAGACGTCAGCAGGTGAAATGTCAACACTATCTAATTACACGGATTTAATTAAGACTAATAGACATGTGTTGATTAGGTTTCATGTCCACCGCCTAGCTGTCGAGACAGATGCATCCAAAGTGATACCCAAGCTAGAGTTTATACAATTCTACTCTCTGTATTATAGGAGCGGATGCGGCAGTTTTCTAGAGAGTAGTGGTATTGTTTTCTAAAGGACGCCTACAGTATTTGAATGTGCTTTTTTACAGTTATTTGCGATAAGTAACTACAAAATAATCGATCTCATGCTTATTCTTTGAATAAATAACTCCGGAATAACAAAATTGAAAAGCGCCTATACGCCATGTAAACAGGGACGCTAAAGTGAAACTTTCTTTTTGTTTAACGACACCACTAGAGCGCATTGATTTATTAATCATCGGCTGTTGGATGTCAATAATTTGGTAATTTTGACATAGTCTTAGAGATGAAACCCGCTACATTTTCCTATTAATAGCCAGGAATCTTTTATATGCACCATCCCAAAAACAGGATAGCACATACCATGGCATTTGAAATCGTGGTGCACTGGCTAGAGGGAACAACAGCCCAATTGGCCCACCACAAAGCTGGGTAAGTTGACTGGATAGGGCTGCCAGTGACAGAGAAGTTGCACGAAGAATGAAAATCTGTCAGCAACATCAGCTGGCATAATGTTAGGCTCAGACTACCAACTGTCAGCACAAAGTTGACCAACTCGACAGTTGCGTTGTAATTTCACCACCTCCTGCTTACGACGGGTGTGCTCAGATTAACAACTAATGGGATATACGACGAGAATCGAGTTGTAAGCGCGCTCAGACCAGCAACTGGACAGTCATAAGAGTTGTGACCGCGGAAAGTTGGCCAATTGTTTGTTGGAAGTTGGTAGTCTGCATCTAGCATAACGTTCGGAGCGTCCGTCTCAACTGAACGCACAAGTTAGTCGAGCGTCCACTAAACAGTTTCCAATATCTTTTGTTCTACTTAAATTACAACACTTACATTTCAAAGCAAAGCTGTATTTGTTGAATAAAATAATAAATGGTTCCACAAAGCGTAGGTGTATGAAATGGCACTTTTGTGGGCGAATGAAAGAAAATTGGTTCTGTCATTTGAAGGGCGTCCGGATTTCTGTGTTAACAATGTATGTAAAATACAATGCCACAAACACTAGAGAAACCAATCATATGCATAGTAGTAAATACTCAACCCAAAATAATACAATATGGAAGTGAAATTTGCCAGAATAGATCTAGTCTTTACTGTAACAAAAATGTTCAATTCGCTGGTCGGGGCGGGAAGGGATGAGAACCCGTCTAATAAGCCTATGTAACAAGGTTGTCGAATACAGAGAAATATTATACGTTTGTTAAAGAATAGTTATTGTGTTAAGCGATGGGTGTCGATGTTAATAATGTGTCGATAAAGACCTTTTACGAAAGTTTAAAGGGACATTCCTGAGTTTGCTGCAATGTTTAAGATGTCATCGACTAACAGAGACTTTTTAACGATTGTAATTACATATCAAATATATTTTTCTGCATAAAATATTAGTGGCTGTATATTAAACGTGTTTCTGATCGTTCTAATATTTGTACTAGGCTAAATTTCATTTTATGTCCTAAAATATAATTTTTTTAAAGACAAAATCCTGTTTGGTCTTCTTACAAATATTAAAGGGACATTCCTGAGTTTGCCGTCATTTTTAAGATGTTATCAACTAACAGATACTTTTTAACGATTGTAATTACATATCAAATATATTTTTCTGCATAAAATATTAGTGGCTGTATATTAAACGTGTTTCTGATTGTTCTAATATTTGTATTACGTTAAATTTTATTTTATTTTCTAAAATATTGTGGGTTTTTTGTACGTACGAAATTATTTGAAGACACAATCCAGTTTGTGCTTCTTAAGAATATTAAGACGACCAGAAACACATTGAATATACAGACACTGATATTCTAAACAAAAAATATATTTAATATATAAGTTTTATCGTAGAAATATTTTATTAGTCAGAAACATCTTACAATGCAGCAAACTCAGGAATGTCCCTTTAAGAAGCAAGAAAATATATTTAATATGTAAGTTTAATCGTAGAAATATTTTATTAGTCGGAAACATCTTACAATGCAGCAAAATCAGGAATGTCCCTTTAATTGGATGTTTTCTATAGGTTTATAGTTTATTGCATTAAGTATTACAAAACACTTTTAGCAAAGTATAAATACACCTCAATAATGGGGTGGCTGTGGAAGTAAATAACACAAAACAAATTTAAAAACTTAAAAAAATAGTAATAATAATTTTAAATGAATGATATAATAAAAATGTTTTTAAACAATGATAATAATAAAACAAAATAATAAAAAAGTAAATAATATATACAATACAAAATACAATACAATACAATACAATACAATACAATACAATACAATGCATAACAATACAATACAGAATCAGTGAATACATTATTGGTAGGCTAGAACTGGAAATGATGGGGTGAAAGAACACGTAAGACATTTATATAACAATCGATTGACGTTTAAGCATAGCAAAATGTATAAACTTAGCCAGATATATTATAATTCTCTGTCTGTCTGTTGTTAAATTCACATTTTACTGTATTTGTGTTTACTCGTTTGATATGTTACAGTATTTTGCTTATACATGTAAGGGGTTTGACTTTTTATGAAGTTTTAGCATTTTTGTTTTTATTTATTGTGATAAAAGGTGGCTCGAACATTGTCGGTGCATCAAAGTCTGTTCGACCGATCGGGTAGTTCGAACCATACGAATATGGGCCTAATTTAACAAAAATACGTGTGAAAATATTGATATGCAAAACTGTACCGCGGTTAGTATGAAACATCGCGGTAAACCTATTTATCGTTGCAGCAGTCTTTTCACTATTCGGTTGGAGCCCGGTCGTGTCTGAATCGCTCTGCAGATAGCTATATTAACCAGTATGTCATTGGGTCATGAAGGATGACATTTTTTTTATATATATATATATATATATATATATATATATATATATATATATATATATATATATATAAACTGCCCCAAACTAATGCCAGGCTCTGACGACGAAATTAGCCAACTCAACTAATGGGTTGTACGAGAATCGTGTTGTATGAGCAGAATGCTAGTCTCAGAAAGTTGGTCAACTATACGTTGTAATTCCCCAGCTCCTGCTTACGACGAGTAAGCTCAGATTAACAACTATTAAATGGGTTATACGCTAGGAATCAAGTTGTAAAAGCCCTCAGACTAGCAAGTGGACAGCCGTAGAAGTCGTTACAGCAGAAAGTTGGCCAACTCTCTGCTGGCAGTTGGTAGTCTGAGTCTAGCATAAGATTCAAGCACACTGTAGCAGTTCGGGGTTCACGTCTGAGTTATTCTATTTTCCTTTGACTTGATTACCCTGTTTATATCCGAGTCCGAGTAACTTTATTAATGTATCTGTATTCAATAAAGATTCAGACACATCCATCCCACACCCGGTCTCTGACAATAGACCAGTAAAACTATGCTGAATATGGCCGAACCTAGAACAAATTGCTACAGAAGGTTTTTTTGTTTTAAACAGTTCCCTAGAGCCCCCTCTACATCATATTAAAAGTTACCCCAAAGTTACCCCCCCCCCCCCCCGGGCCTTAATTTGCATAAATTCAAGATGGCCGCCATGTCAGAATTCAATGTACAGTAAACGTTTTTATGTGTGGTTTTAGGGCCTATAAATGTATGAACAACAGATAGGAATGTTATGCCAATCTATCAGTTAGAAGTGCTTACGTCATGATATGACGTCACTATGACGTAGTTTTGCGTCATGACATGACGTCGGGTACATTTTCAGTTTGGGGTTCAAATGCATCACCAGTACGGATCGCGGTTCTTAATTGATAGTTTGAATAATCATGGGCTATGCGTGTCCTATTCAGAGGTACTGAACTTTGCATCAAGTGCGGCTTGTTTTAAGGGTACAGATATTCCGGCAGCTGGACACTTTGGACAGTACATAGCAGACAATGTTGACCACAATCTGAGGACTTTAGATGGACGTGGTACAGTCCATGCAATGGGCATCATAATGACAATGAACCCTGGTATGCCAAAATGACAAGGTGCTATTCCGCGACTAACCCAGATCTCAACAACAGGGGGACTGGAGGATGCCAAAATTGCAATTCACTACTATAGATACCTTAAAGGGAAGAGCCTTCCAATGGTATTCAAGAAATTGTCCCTGGTCGAAGTGGCCGACAAACAGCATGGAAAACTGGACACTTTGTGGAAAGTATCATGGTCCCTTCGACCACGGTCCCCAGGCTGGAGTGGAATGATGCAGGCGTTGCGCAAGGGGGACCATCCAGGGAAGGCTAGTGTTCACTTCCTTCCTATGTTAGATCTTGACCCAACTGATATGACATGCATTTATTCTACACTCCACTTCGTTGCTACTGAAAGCAAGCGTCAAGGCACAGTTCCAGTGGTCACATTCGACCAGCCTCTCTGGTGGAAATCTAGAACAATCATTCTGAATGAAGATGCAGCCAGCATTCTCAAGCCAATCATACTGATACTTGGGGGTTTTCACACCACAATGAGTTACCTTCGCAGTATCGGTCACATAATGCAAGGATCTGGCCTGAAGGAAACGCTGGAGCTAGTTTATGCTGGCAATGCTGTGGAGCACATGTTAGCTGGAAAGGCATATGCAAGGGCTGTTAGAGGACACTTCTTGGTAGACGCTGCTTTAAATGCGATCCTCTTAACACGATGCTATGATGTACCAGTTTTTTTCAGGAGAGGAAGACGTCCCAGATACCTCAGATGACCTTCGGGAGGCCCTGAAATGCTGTGATGCTTTCCTGGCAGAGGAAATGACTGATGAAGTGGTTTGCCAGTAGGATGTATTTGACCGGATAAAGGAGAAAATGGAAGACTCTGGATCCAGTACATGAGGATGGTTGAGTTGTTGAAGACGTTTCTGAGATCTCAAAGGACGGGTGACTTTCAATTGTACCTGAGGTGTCTCCAGGACATGCATCCCTATCTTGCCGCATCTGGACATAACTTCTACGTGAAATCAGTGCAGATCCATCTTCAGGATATGCTGGAATTGAAAGAAACAAGCCCTGATGTCTACAACAAGTTTAGTTCTGGTCTTTTTGTCATTCGACGCAGTGACCGCTGCTGGGCTGGGTTGCCAAGTGATCTGGTCATCGAAGAGGCTCTTATGCAGACAATCAAATCCACAGGGAGTTTGACAAGAGGCCGGGGTATGGAAGAGAAGCAGTGGACACGCTGGCTTCTTGCAATGCCCGCCTGTGCTGACATCAATGAATCAATGCAGGAACTTACAGGTGCAAGACACAGTACTAGTGATCAGCATAAGGACCTTTTTGTTGCGCGGAAGGAACGCGATCATAAAGACACTTACGAGATCTTCCAGTACCTCAATGACTACAACCCATTCGTGTCAGAAGAAGGAGCCTTACAGAGCGTAGCCACTGGCGTGACTGCAAGTGCCTCGTGTAACCCACATTAAGCAAGGAAAGTCGGAGAAGCTATCTTGGACAAAATGGAGGGACAAAACGCATTTGATTTTGTCTTCAGAAGGAAGGACCAAATAGAAAGAATGGGACTGAAACAGCTGGTTGTGGATGGCGAAAAACTAAAAGTTGACCCTCAGCTTCTCTTTCAGAGGCTGCTAATTCTAACTAATAACAGTGAGTATAGCATAGACGATCTATTGAAATATGAACTTTTTGCGCAACCAACAGCATTGTTTGATAAACACGGTCTTCTCCGCCCTGCAAACAAGCCACAACTGGCTGATGCGCTACCGTCCACTCCATCAAATGAAGGCCAGCAAACAAGTGACAGCAAACCAGTGTACAATGTCCTCGATGGAGGTTCTCTTTTACAGAGATTTCCCTGGAAAGGGGGTGAAACATTTGACTCCATAGCTTCTACGTACGTCAAGTATGTGAAAAAGTTTTCAAATCCAATTGTCGTTTTCGATGGATATGAAACGGACATCTCCACAAAATATGTGACTCATCTCAGGCGATCAAAGGGTGCAGTTTGACCAAAGGTGTTCTTTACTGGCAGCATGGCGCTAAAGTCGAAAAAGGAACACTTTTTAGCAAACGACGAAAATAAGCAGAAATTCATCAATTTCCTGTCTGAAAAAACTCCAAACTCAGGGTATCAAAACATTGCACTCCAAAGGTGATACTGATCTTTTGATTGCATTAACTGGGGTGAAGTGCGCAAAAAATGGTGCTACACATGTTATCGGAGAAGACACCGACCTTCTGGTGTTACTTTGTCACCATGCTGAAGAGGACATGGATGATTTGATATTTCGATCGGACAAAGCAGTGAAACCAGATAAAAACACTAAAATTAGAGAATGGCAGATCAATGCTTTCCAAACTTCTCTGGGTGAAAAGCTTTGCTACCTGTTACCCATATTCAATGCCATTGGGGGTTGTGACACAACTTCCAGATTGTACGGGATTGGCAAGGGACTACCACTTAAAAAGGCAATGTTAAACTCTTCATTTGCAAAGCGGCTGGAGCAAATGTTGGATTGTTCCACTCGTGAGGAGCTGAAAAACTCATGGGAGAAGGTCCTCGTGGAATTATACGGAGGCAAGAAGACTGAGTCCTTAGATTCACTACGGATAAGGAAGTTCAAGGACAAAGTAGTGAGGTCCGCTACCAGCGTAGAAATACAAAATCTTCCACCCTTACTGGATGCCGGACAGTACCATATCTATCGAGCCTTTTACCAGGCTAAATGTTGGATGTCGAAGGATGAGGAATGTACATTGAGGGCAGTAGATTGGGGATGGCAGAATCTGCAGGGCAAATTTCTACCTAGAACAATGGACTGTCTGCCTGCCCCTGACTATATTCTTAAGTTGATACGGTGCCAGTGTAAAGGGGACTGCTCTACAAACAGATGTAGCTGTAGAAAGCAAGGCCTGAAATGCACAAATGCCTGTAGTGAATGTCGTGGTGATGACTGTTCTAATAGCACAGCTATAATTGACGTGACTGAGGATGACACGGACTTGTACCTAGGGGCTGAGCCAAGTAGTGCAGCTGATTTATTAGACTAAGTAGGAAGTATTTGGTCCCAAAGAGTCTTCTAGGGCTAAAGAAACAGCAATCAAAACCAAATTCTACAGGGAATTACAATAACAAGGTACAAAATATCTATTTTCAGTAAAATCAGGGACTACGTCATGTCATGACGTAATACTACGTCATAGTGACGTCATATCATGACGGAAGTAGCCTTATTTGATAGATTGATATCACATTCCTATCTGTTGTTCATACATTTATGGGCCCTAAAACCACCCATAAAAAAGTTTGCTGTACATTGAATTCTGACGTGGAGGCCATCTTGAATTTATGCAAATTAGGGCCCTTAGGCGGGTAACTTTGGGATAACTTTTGATATGATGTTCAGTGGGGTCCAATGAACCAGTCAAAGCAAAAAAACCTTCTGTAGCAATTTGTTCTAGGTATTTTACAACTGTACTGGACTACAAGGCCAGGGGTTGGGCGAGGGATAGAATGTATATATCCAATAAAGGATGATGCAATTTGACGGAGACACGCGTCTTAACTATCTGATCTGTCGGGCCTGGATACGGTTGCACGAAGCAATCTTAGCGCTAAGATAATCTTAAATCTAAATTGTTATTGATTTGTATATAAAATGTAATGCCTATGAGCCGGAAGGCTTAAAGCTAATAAACTATACTATACTTTTCAAGCGCTAAGATAAGTACATAACTGATCTTAGCGCTAAGATTGCTTCGTTGAACAGAGCCGAGGACAGTAGGTTAATGGGTAGTTGTTGGTGATTAGTAACAGCGACGATGCTGTACTGGACTTACACTTTCTCAGTAACTCCCTCTGGGTGAGAGTCGGTTTAGGGATGCGAACGCACTATTTACCAGCATTGACGCCAACGGCTTGTATTTTCAAACCCGAGCATGCCGACAGTGATGTTTGACACCCAACAGCCGATGTATTCTTCGTGTTGGGGTGTCGTTAAACATTCATACATTCCTTCATTCCGATAGTGATTTACAAACGGTTTCGACCGGTACGTCATGGAGGTTGCTAATGTCCGGGTTTACTCATCTGCGCAAGATAAGAGTCACTGGCTTTTCAATGTGAGATTCTCCAAGTACTGAGTAGTAGAACCATCGCCTGAGGTACCCGAGTCCTGGACTCGAACCTTCTCATCGGATCCATTAGGGGTTTTCCGTCCCAATCCCAAATTGTATATCAAAGGTTGTGGTATATACTGTCTCGTCTATAATAAAATGCATATAAAAGATCCCGTGCAGCTGAAGGAAACATTTAGTAGGGTTTACTCTCAAGACTAAATGTCACAACTGCCAAATGTTTGTCATATTATAGCCGATGATTAATTAATCGATGTGCCCTAGTTTTGTCGTTTATTAAAACATACTTTTTTAGGTTCTGGGTGGTCCTTAAAAACCGGGTCGATGTTGTATGCATGCGTTTTGTTTATATTAACAGCTTATTCCTTCACCTGGAATTAATCCCAATAGAGTGATGCGCGTAAAAATATAGTGCTCGTGATTGCTGCTAAATTTACAAGTTTTCTACAGGTTTCTAAGGTGCAAACTATATATATATTAAGGCAATAAGGTTTAGTTAATTGATGCATCATGTGTCAGTATAAGTAACAGGAGATTTTCAAAGCAAAATGATATGCTTAACTGTCACGTCATTGAATTGCAAAACGATTTTGTCTTATCATAGGAAATATATATCATATAGATTGGAAACTAACATATCTGTTTGTACTCTAGTTCGTTGAACTCTAGTTATGATGACTTGTCACACCCTGGTGCTGCTACACACTCAATTCGTCAGCTGCCGTCGGTTTAACTTAATTTACCACGCCAACTACTTTGTAACGCTAGTTCCCACGACAACTACTTTGTAACGGTACTTCCCACGACAACTATTTTGTAACGGTTCGCCTGAAAAACACTTTTAGTCTTTGGTTCTGCAACGTATCATGTGACAGTTATCAGTATGAAGCTTATGTCAACAAGCATCGTGAGATTTAAACAGATGATGTGCTATCAGTCCTGATTAAATCCAAGGTCTGTATGCATTACATGGTGTAAATCGTGGGAGGGGTAGGCTTAAGTGTTCCAGTTTTGTGGCTGTTAGCTATTACAGTACTCGTTCATATTTTCATTCTGGACATCATTCACTTTTCTCCAAATATTTCAGAAGAGAAAGATTAACATAAATGTGAACGTAAATGTGTATAATACCAAGGACAAAGTGAAAGATTGGGTTTTTTTATGCATTTGATATTAATTCTTGAATCACTAGCATACAACATTAAATAATTAGGTTGTTTAATCCATTCCACAAGAAAGAACTTGCAAATCGTTTTCCTGTCTTAAAAAAAAGGTTTTTATTGGTTTCACAAAATCAAAGATGGTTATCACCATACAAACATTTTAGTTACATTCTAGTAATATAATGCCTTACTGGTTTAAAATGACTAATTAGTAAATACCTGGGATTTGTCAGACTAGTTTGGAAGTGGCAGTCCTTTTAATGACACAGTAGAAAGGATTATCTTGGGAGTGGCAGTCGTCTTAAGGATAAAGTAGAAAAGATTGTCTTGGGGTGGCAATCTTTTAAAGACAAAATATCAAAGATTATCTTGGGAGTGGCGGTTTTCTTAAGAACAAAGTAGGAAGGATTATCTTGGGAATGGCAGTCTTCTTAGGGACACAGTAGGAAGGATTATCTTGGGAGTGGCAGTCTTCTTAGGGACACAGTAGGAAGGATTATCTTGGGAGTGGCAGTCTTCTTAGGGACACAGTAGGAAGGATTATCTTGGGAGTGGCAGTCTTCTTAGGACACAGTAGGGAGGATTATCTTGGGAGTAGCGGTCTTCTTAGGACACAGTAGGGAGGATTATCTTGGGAATGGCAGTCTTCTTAGGACACAGTAGGGAGGATTATCTTGGGAGTGGCAGTCTTCTTAGGGACACAGTAGGGAGGATTATCTTAGCGGTCTTCTTAGGACACAGTGGATTATCAGCGGTCTTCTTAGGACACAGTAGGGAGGATTATCTTGGGAGTAGCGGTCTTCTTAGGACACAGTAGGGAGGATTATCTTGGGAGTAGCGGTCTTCTTAGGACACAGTAGGGAGGATTTTCTTGGGAGTAGCAGTCCTTTTAAGAATAAAGTAGGAAGGATTATCTTGGGAGTGGCAGTCTTCTTAGGGACACAGTAGGAAGGATTATCTTGGGAGTGGCAGTCTTCTTAGGGACACAGTAGGAAGGATTATCTTGGGAATGGCAGTCTTCTTAGGACACAGTAGGAAGGATTATCTTGGGAGTGGCAGTCTTCTTAGGACACAGTAGGAAGGATTATCTTGGGAGTGGCAGTCTTCTTAGGGACACAGTAGGAAGGATTATCTTGGGAGTGGCAGTCTTCTTAGGACACAGTAGGAAGGATTATCTTGGGAGTGGCAGTCTTCTTAGGACACAGTAGGGAGGATTATCTTGGGAGTAGCGGTCTTCTTAGGACACAGTAGGGAGGATTTTCTTGGGAGTAGCAGTCCTTTAAAGAATAAAGTAGGAAGGATTATCTTGGGAGTGGCAGTCTTCTTAGGGACACAGTAGGAAGGATTATCTTGGGAGTGGCAGTCTTCTTAGGGACACAGTAGGAAGGATTATCTTGGGAATGGCAGTCTTCTTAGGACACAGTAGGGAGGATTATCTTGGGAGTAGCGGTCTTCTTAGGACACAGTAGGAAGGATTATCTTGGGAGTGGCAGTCTTCTTAGGACACAGTAGGAAGGATTATCTTGGGAGTGGCGGTCTTCTTAGGACACAGTAGGGAGGATTTTCTTGGGAGTAGCAGTCCTTTTAAGAATAAAGTAGGAAGGATTATCTTGGGAGTGGCAGTCTTCTTAGGGACACAGTAGGAAGGATTATCTTGGAGTGGCAGTCTTCTTAGGGACACAGTAGGAAGGATTATCTTGGGAATGGCAGTCTTCTTAGGACACAGTAGGGAGGATTATCTTGGGAGTAGCGGTCTTCTTAGGACACAGTAGGGAGGATTTTCTTGGGAGTAGCAGTCCTTTTAAGAATAAAGTAGGAAGGATTATCTTGGGAGTGGCGGTCTTCTTAGGACACAGTAGGGAGGATTTTCTTGGGAGTAGCAGTCCTTTTAAGAATAAAGTAGGAAGGATTATCTTGGGAGTGGCAGTCTTCTTAGGGACACAGTAGGAAGGATTATCTTGGAGTGGCAGTCTTCTTAGGGACACAGTAGGAAGGATTATCTTGGGAATGGCAGTCTTCTTAGGACACAGTAGGGAGGATTATCTTGGGAGTAGCGGTCTTCTTAGGACACAGTAGGGAGGATTTTCTTGGGAGTAGCAGTCCTTTTAAGAATAAAGTAGGAAGGATTATCTTGGGAGTGGCAGTCTTCTTAGGGACACAGTAGGAAGGATTATCTTGGGAGTGGCAGTCTTCTTACGACACAGTAGGAAGGATTATCTTGGGAGTGGCAGTCTTCTTAGGACACAGTAGGAAGGATTATCTTGGGAGTGGCGGTCTTCTTAGGACACAGTAGGGAGGATTTTCTTGGGAGTAGCAGTCCTTTTAAGAATAAAGTAGGAAGGATTATCTTGGGAGTGGCAGTCTTCTTAGGACACAGTAGGAAGGATTATCTTGGGAGTGGCGGTCTTCTTAGGACACAGTAGGGAGGATTTTCTTGGGAGTAGCAGTCCTTTTAAGAATAAAGTAGGAAGGATTATCTTGGGAGTGGCAGTCTTCTTAGGACACAGTAGGAAGGATTATCTTGGGAGTGGCAGTCTTCTTAGGACACAGTAGGAAGGATTATCTTGGGAGTGGCAGTCTTCTTAGGACACAGTAGGAAGGATTATCTTGGGAGTGGCGATCTTCTTAGGACACAGTAGGGAGGATTTTCTTGGGAGTAGCAGTCCTTTTAAGAATAAAGTAGGAAGGATTATCTTGGGAGTGGCGGTCTTCTTAGGACACAGTAGGGAGGATTTTCTTGGGAGTAGCAGTCCTTTTAAGAATAAAGTAGGAAGGATTATCTTGGGAGTGGCAGTCTTCTTAGGACACAGTAGGAAGGATTATCTTGGGAGTGGCGGTCTTCTTAGGACACAGTAGGGAGGATTTTCTTGGGAGTAGCAGTCCTTTTAAGAATAAAGTAGGAAGGATTATCTTGGGAGTGGCGGTCTTCTTAGGACACAGTAGGGAGGATTTTCTTGGGAGTAGCAGTCCTTTTAAGAATAAAGTAGGAAGGATTATCTTGGGAGTGGCAGTCTTCTTAGGACACAGTAGGAAGGATTATCTTGGGAGTGGCGGTCTTCTTAGGACAGTAGGGAGGATTTTCTTGGGAGTAGCAGTCCTTTTAAGAATAAAGTAGGAAGGATTATCTTGGGAGTGGCAGTCTTCTTAGGACACAGTAGGGAGGATTTTCTTGGGAGTAGCAGTCCTTTTAAGAATAAAGTAGGAAGGATTATCTTGGGAGTGGCAGTCTTCTTAGGGACACAGTAGGAAGGATTATCTTGGGAGTGGCGGTCTTCTTAGGGACACAGTAGGAAGGATTATCTTGGGAGTAGCAGTCCTTTTAAGAATAAAGTAGGAAGGATTATCTTGGGAGTGGCAGTCTTCTTAGGGACACAGTAGGAAGGATTATCTTGGGAGTGGCAGTCTTCTTAGGGACACAGTAGGAAGATTATCTTGGGAGTGGCAGTCTTCTTAGGGACACAGTAGGAAGATTATCTTGGAAGTGGCAGTCTTCTTAGGGACACAGTAGGAAGATTATCTTGGGAGTGGCAGTCTTCTTAGGGACACAGTAGGAAGATTATCTTGGGAGTGGCAGTCTTCTTAGGGACACAGTAGGAAGATTATCTTGGGAGTGGCAGTCTTCTTAGGGACAGTAGGAAGATTATGTTGGGAGTGGCAGTCTTCTTAGGGACACAGTAGGAAGATTATCTTGGGAGTGGCAGTCTTCTTAGGGACACAGTAGGAAGATTATCTTGGGAGTGGCAGTCTTCTTAGGGACACAGTAGGAAGATTATCTTGGGAGTGGCGGTCCTCCTACAGACACAACACCTGGCGGTGATTCATGGACACAATAACAACCTTTTCTTACACACCCGTGTAAGAGATGACCCCTTGTAGGTCAATATCTTCTCCAGCATATTTTGGAGATCACTTCTGAGGCTTGTGATTTGCTGTTACGAGGTCATGACTCTTGTCTCTAAAGCCATAGCATCCAATAAAATAAGGACGTCCGAAATTGATTGTTCTGTGACGTGTAACGTAACCTGAAACTGATTAGTTTGACGCATAAGTTAACTGCCGCGCTAGTGCCATAAATATGTTTTAGTTGGAAAAGACGTTTTAATCTATTGTAAACATGTTTTGTTTTGGGTGTAAGAAATATAATACCACATTCGTTTTCGCATTTATCATGCAACTCGCTGTTTAAAAACACAACCGTCGCTCGTTAGATACGGGGTGGGTTTTTTATAAATCGTTGTAAGATAAATGGTATCCGACGGCCACTCGTATCATATTCTTTACGTCAAATCTTCTTTTAGGCTGCCTTGTGCAGATATACAGTTGTTTTGCTCAGCTCAGTAAAAGATTGATGATTGTGACTAATTTTAGATAGAGTAATATGACTCGGCTCAATAACATACTGGTAATAATTACTATTAAATACATTAGGTACAGCAATACTTACAGCGTTAGTAGCTTCGGAGTATTGGAGAACGCAGACTCGTCCAGGTGAGTTATGTGGTTGTCAGAGAGATACCTGTAACAACAATATAACCACCGTCATCACCATCATCATCACCACCACCATCAATATCATTATCATCACCATCATCATCACACCATCAATAATATCAT